>NW_027279398.1:387500-507904 GCF_046629955.1 Centroberyx affinis | reverse complement strand
CCCTTCAGTTTGCAATTCTTCAAAAGAAAGTAGCCTGATACAAGCTGATTACAGCCTGATATTAACTCAAATCAGTCAACCATGAGTCATTTTTCACTCCCTTTCTCCTCAGAGAAGCACTTTGGATACCTTGTGGATAAACATCAGGATGAGCTGATCAAGAGAGTGAGCATGATCGCACCAATCTTGGATAAGCTCTTGACCAAGGAAGTTATCAAACAAGAAGCTTACAATGATGTCAGATCTAAACCTACCACTCAGGAGCAGATGAGGGACCTTTATAAAACACTGCCAGTGGCGATAGAGGCAAAGATATCTAATACGATATCCTTGAGCAACAGGAGAAATGTCTTATAGTTGTACAAAAAGCAGCTTGAAAGACTCACCTCTTCAAAATAATTTTGATTTTGTCATCCATAATAAACTATGTTTCTCTTCATCCCCTTCTGTGGTTCTTGTTCTTTGAATAAGTGAAAAAACTGTCCTACAAACAATACATGAAGCAATTCTACTAATGTATTACAGTTTACAAATCATTCAATTAACAGCTTAATCGATTTTCAACAGATTCTATTGTATTCATTGCCCAAATAATCAAGAAAAGATCTGAGAGTTTTATCTTTTCTAAAGGTGAAACCAGGTTTTGTTGGGGTGGGGGGACAGCAGCAGCAGTACATCAAATTAAGAGACCTAGCTAATCATAAAATACAATAAAAAGCAACGTTTAAATCTACTTTTAAATGAGTTCAGTGTTCTGGCATCTCTCACGTCTCTCAGATCCTCAGGCAAGAGATTCCATCTATATCTTATGTGATCAATAAATAGAAATGGACATTACTATCCTTTTCAAATTTTTTTCAATTTTTTTTATTGAACAATAGTGCTTAAAATGTGCCACAATGCAAGAGAGAAAATAGAAGTAAAGAACTGAAACAACCAACCTCCATCACATTTCCAACATATTAACCATTGTCATGCCGTCATTTAAATTCCTGAAGCTGCCAAAAGAGGAGCAGCAGACAGTAAAAACCCCACATTGAAGCAATAGGCAGTGGTGAAGTACATGACCTATAATGCTGAATGAACCCATGTTGGTCTGGTTTGTCATGAGAACTACTTTATCATCACATGAAATCAGTCAACAGTAATTCACAAGAAAAATAAATAATCCAGAAATGCCCCACAATGTTGAATGAACTGATGGGTAAAACTTTACATTACGGTTCGGTAGTTAATATTTAATTATGTAGTGAATTAATCATTGAATACCCACTAATTGCTACATTAGTTAGCTACTCACTACCTCTTAGTCACTATAAAGTAATATGCTGATAAGTGATTAAACACTTATTGATGAATCAACAACTGTATTGTTAACTGACAGCTTCATTTATCATTTTGTCACAGTTTATGAGTTCATTACCCCTCTGATAGCCACTGGTAATTATAATGCTAATGAATTATGTAATGAGTATGCTTATAAAGAAGTAACATGGGAACACAATAGTAGTTATATGTTTGTTCCACTAACTACACTAATCATGTGTGGCTACATTTGCGGCTCCATGGTGCAACAGTCCTGAGGCTGACCGGCTCATCCTCCATCATGTGCAGATGTTCAGTCTTCCTTATCATGCTAAAGAGTTGTCTTTATGTTTTGAATATTATCATTATCATTCCTTGCTTATTGTTACTTCACTTGACAAAAAGGACAAGGGGCGGAACGGTGTCCGTCTCTGTCTCCTCTTTGGGTTCCTCTGGCGGCAGTTGGAGCGGAACGGGGCCGGTCTGTACGTCATCCCAGGCCTCAGGAGAAAACCGAGGACACATGCATCACCAAATTATCTACAAATCATGCTTTTAAGATAGGATGGATACAAGTACAGCAATAATGTAAAATAAAAGCATTGTAAGGGGAATTTGGGTATGATGAGGTGGAGAGATGGAGACTGCAACCACTGATCAAAGCAGCACCAGTGAAGCTTTGTTAACAATGGCTACCATACCAAGCCTTACTATTAGGGCTGGGCGATATGGACCAAAAATCATATGTCGGTATTTTTAGGCTGAATGGCGATACACGATATATATCTCTGTATTTTCTACAAAGTGGGCTAAATGATCAGTTATAAGTAGGGCTGGGCGATATGGACAAAATCAAATATCACAATATTTTTGACCAAATACCTCGATATCAATATTGCGACAATATTGTAGGGATGACTATTGGTGCTTTCACAAAATATTTACACAATGAGATTTTTGATAAATAATCATCAGTAATGTGGATATAATGACTAAGTGGGTAAAGGCAAATAATAGAACAGCTAGAACAGTCTGGTAAGTTCAGACAATTACATCACTTTACTGTAATGCAGCCTTTAAAACCAGGAACAGACAACACTTATGCCATATCACGATATTACGAGATCCAAAATCTAAGACGATATCTAGTCTCATATCACAATATCGATATATTGCCCAGCCCTACTTACTATACTACAGAAGCTACAGAAAGCCTTTACTAATCCGCAACAGAGATGAGTAACACTACACCAAATGTTACAGAGGCCTTTAACAACATACACAATAGACACAGTATTAGTCACTAAGAAAGTGACACTGGACTTTTCTTGTTAAACAGATGAGAAACATAACACTTACCTTGAGGGCCTCTTGTGCTGCACTCTGGTGGCTTGGACCAGTTTCTTGCTGGCTGCACGGCGGGCCATGATGGTGGTCTTCCTGGCTGGCCTGGTGCTGGCAGTGGCAGCCATTGTGGCAGCTGCAGCAGCCGCATTCCCCGCCTGGTCGCGGCTACAAATGTATTTGATGGCAGCCTCCATTTTGGTCCCTGGGTCACTGGTCATCCTCCGGAGGAAGTTGACATAGCTATGTAAATGGGAAGATTGATGTTTTGCATTTTGATGTCTGCTTGCTTGCATAATAACACCTATAGCCATTACAATTCACTTAGTATGCATTCAGTCATACCTGATTTTGTCCTCATCCTTAGATTCATACAGACTCTGCAGCGTCTCAGATTGATACTTCCCAAAGCCAACAAGGTCCTGTCCCTCCTGACCTGGCGGGAGGGATCTGACTTTGGCTTCCTCTAACCCCCGGTGAAACCTGACTTCTTTCACAAAATCAGGGAAGGCACGCGAATAGCGAGTCAAGTCATCCTTAAGATAAAAACAGGGACTGTTGTTATTATTATAGCTCTTTCTATATCATTCATATTTATCATGGCACAACATAATGGCTTAGGTTTAGGCAGTTTAATGAGCATACAGCCAAGGCTGGCAGATATCATTTTCTTTGCACTTTACAGTGACTGTACCTTGTTGGCCATCATCGGCGTCATGGACTGACACGCTGTATGCTCCTGCTCCTTCTGGTGACTATCCACCAGGTATGCAGTGTAGCCCACAGCGTTCTCCAACAGCCATTTGAAGGTCTGACCCCGGTACTGGCCAAACTGAATCGTGTATCGGCTCAGAACCAGCATGTTGTTACCAGGGTCACCGCCCTCAGAGACGACGCGGGGCCTTAGCTTCAGCCTCCACCTCTTCTGGCTTCTTGACTGTCACACGACGTCCTCCAGCTTGTTGCTGCCGGCCGGCCACATGGTTGCGAGCCTCCTGTGACGCCTCGATCACCAGCTCCCCTTTCGGGTTCCTACGGAAGATAGGGTTCCCCGTCTAGGAAAAGGCACAGAAATGAAAATAAATAGAAAACATCAATGTAAGGTATCATTTGTAATGGACAACATGTTAAAAAGAAATGTATTTGCATTTTTATATTGTGTGCAGTTGAACTTACATCTAGACAGGCTTTGGTTTGTGAATCTGTATAAGAGAAGGAGAATGGAATAGTGAAAGACCAATATAAGGTTGTTTGTCTTATGTGAAGAATTGTAGCTATTGACAGTGGGCAATATGCCCTGTGAAACCCAACCAATGTCCACACTGCTCACTTCCAACATTGCATTTTTCTAGATTGTTGACCATTGCTTTTAAATTTTATTTTGGTATGATCATTCCGTAAATGCTTTAGAGCATTTAAAGCATTTATCATTTACATTTCAATCACATCAATTACATTTTCATTCTGTGTCAAATAATCCTCCACACTCCTGTTGTGTTATTTGAAATGTGCTAACCATGGCCAATTTTCCCTTCTAATAGGCCTACAGCTATGTACAGTCTGGGTAGCTAGCTGCCACTGCATAAACGCTCCCGCCCTCTTTCAAAACGAAAGAAAAAAAGAAGCGGGCTAATATAGCCTTATGCCACCAGATGTGGACATTGGGTTTAACTGTATCTACGCCGTTCTCTTCCGAGAACAGCGTTCTAATGATCTGGAAAATAAATAAATAAATATATATATATCAGATCATTAGATCCTATTCATAAACTGATATGCACAAGCTTTAATGATCCAGTGAGCTGCAGCTTAATATTCGTTTCCATTCCTCTGCTGGGTTAAACTCACCGAGTCTCTCTGCCTCCTCGTTGCAGTCAATCTCTCTCAGTATCTCCAGAGACACTTTAAGGGCTCCGGGCTCGGTGAAGGTTGAGACCAAAACGTCCGAGATGTCGATGATATCTTTGTTCTCCACGGCGCTGCGTCTGACCCGTGGCTCTTCCCTGCGGTCCAGCAGCTGGGAGCGGAACTTCTTCAGCTGGTTCTCCCCCAGGTCCTCCAGCATGCCTAATAGAGAGCTTTTGATAGTTTTGGGGGGCATTTCTCATCAATCTCTCATCAGTCTCTGAGGAGTAGTCTAAACTGCCGACCTCTTTTGGCAACAGTCTTATTCTCCAGGCCACCTCACCGTGGAAGAGGTGAGGCGCGCTCTGGATTCGATAATATAATGACACATATTTTGGATTAGGCGTGTTTTTGGGAAAAGGGTCTAGCTGCACACTTTCCCAGACTCGTTTCAAGACACGCCCCCACCGAATAGTCAGTAAAAGAAACGCCCCCAACAGCTACGTCAGTACAAGAAACGCCCCCTCCACGCGACAGTTTTTCGGCGGGTATTTCAAACTCGTGGCAGAGGAGATCGCTAGAAGCTAACTGGCTATCAAAAGACCACTGATTCTATGCTATTTGGTTAGCAACTTAACGTAGCTAAGTTGACTCTGATGCTATGATATGTGGTTAGCAAGCTATATCAATGGCAAGTTGAAAAACGATCGTTTTCATAGGAAGTTATATGTGTTTTGCCTTCTGCAAAGTAAAGTTGTGGGAAACTAGCCACAATAAGGAAACTTACTTCCGGTAGAATTTCTTAGCCTTCAAAATAAAAGTCTTGATGTTTTAACAAAATGGTATTTCTCTTGTTGATAATAAATAAAAACATGTTAATCACAGAACTCCCTCCAAGAAACTGTGGTAGTGACAATGCAGATACGGTTGATGTTGATGTTAAAGGAATAGTTCACCCAAAAATGAAAATTCTGTCATCACCTACTCACCCTCATTCCAGTTGAAACACAGGTGAAATTTGTTAGTCCACATAACACACAGGGAGGTTGCCAGCACAACTTCGTAGCAGCCCTCTCCAAAACAACTGAAGTCAGTGGGGACCTGTTCTTTAGAGTTCCAAAACAAAAACAGCCAAACAATCACACTGTGAATAGAAAGACCTATACACCATTATTTGTTGCAAATCAATCAGCTGTAGTTAAGATTTGCACTAAATTATAGTGTAAATATACTGTAGGTCTATTTGGAACTCTAAAGAACAGGTCCCCATTGACTTCAGTTGTTTTGGAGAAGGCTGCTACAAACTTGTGCTGGCAACCTCCCTGTGTGTTATATGGACTAACAAATTTCACCTGTGTTTCAACTATTGATAGTTTTACACACAAGTAAGTTTGTTCGGGAGATTTGACAGCCAGACATGGGACGATTTTACGAGAATAGATTATAGAAAATAGTTTTTTATTACACACCTAACAAAACCAGCAACATTTCTCTTCAAATGCAGTTCAAATTGACAACTTCACAAAAAATCAAATCCTCTTTGTATTCACCTGTCTACCATACACATTCAAAGTTCTGCTATACCAACACTTAGCAAGAATTAAGATGTTATCTTTCTGCGGAGCGACCAAACGTGTCATGCATAAAACGCACACACATAAGTCAACTTTGTGCAGGATTCACACACAAATAAGTCTCAGGGATCTATGCAACACACACACACACACACACACAAGATTTACCTCATGTTAAGTGTGACATTTTTTCTACAACGTGTTTACTCAGTTCATATGTATCACCAGTTCAGTTCAACCGTGTGGCTTTTTGTTCTCGCTTTCGTTGGTTGTGATGAGGGGAAGGAAATAGAAGCAGCTTGTACAGGCGAAACTTAAGGTCACACAGAGGGCTTTGCACAAGGCCTTGCAGCAGTCCCACAAGGAGAAAAGGGGAAGGAGGGGGAAGAGAGGCCATTTAGCTGTAGATCTGTTGTTTCTTGACCGGAACCTTATGCCATGCCAGTTCCGGTGGTGTCAGGCGATGGCAGAGGAGATGGCAGAGGAGAGGTGGGGTTAGAGGGGGAGTAGGGCGAGCGAGGAGGAGGCGACGCCCCTCGTGAAGATGGCCCAGGGGAAGATGGCGAAAGAGAAGGAGATGCAGCTTGGCGTACTCACTCATCCTCCTGACGTTCCTGACGTTCCATCCATTCATTAAGCTCACCCTCGATCTCCTCTCCCGTTCCCGCTCTGCACGAACAATCCTCGTCAGCTCCCTCACCGGTTCCCCTTCGTATAGAAGCAGTACGCGGTCCCGACCGGACACTTGCTCCATCTGTCCCACTTTCTTCAACAGTTCAAAAAGTTTCTATTTTGTTATCCATAATAAACTGTTTCTCTTCATCCTCTTCTGTGGTTCTTGTTCTTTGAATAAGGTAAAAAAAAACTGTCCTAAAAAACAATACATGAAGCACTACTTCTAATGTAATACAAGCAGAGCAATAACATACAATAAAAGCATTACAAGGGGAATTTGGGTATGATGAGGTGGTAAGGTAGAGACTGCAACTACTGATCAAAGCAGCACCAGTGAAGCTTTGTCAGAGGAAAAGATTATGAAGACAATGGCTACCATGCCAAGCCTTGACCAAGTAGCTAGAGTGATACTACAGACGCTACAGCAAGCCTTTACTAATCAGCAAGAGATGAGTAACACTACACCAAGAGCAGGAACAGGTGGCTTTTAACAACATACACAACTTGGGTTGGGAATTTGGGTATGATGAGTTGGAGAGATGGAGACTGCAACTACTGATCAAAGCAGCACCAGTGAAGCTTTTTTTAACAATGGCTTCCATACCAAGCCTTACTATATACTACAGAAAGCCTTTACTAATCAGCAACAGCTATGAGTAACACTACACCAAATGTTGCAGAGGCCTTTAACAACATACAGAATAGACACAGTATTTGTGACTAAGAAAGAGACACTGGATATTTCCTGTTAAACAGATGAGAAACATAACACCTTGAAGCACTCTTGCACTGCACTCTGGTGGCTTGGACCAATGGCTGCACGATTCTGTATAAAATGTGAATCCCCATTTTCTTGCTTAGAACTGAGATCAGGATTATCTCTCATGATTCTTAGGGAATCAATATAAATATTTTTTTTGCCTGACACAGACAAAAACACAATAAGAAATATGATAGCATATGGGACTGTCACATCAACTTTGCACAACAGAAAGGGAACACTCGTCAGCCGAGGGCATCAAGAGGCAAATTCAGGTCAGGCAGGCAGTCAGTCATCAACGCTTCGTGAGATGGCCTCTAGAGAGGTTAGTCTTTGGCTGACAGATGCAGTGTTTCCAATACATAGGCTCATCTGTGGAGCACTGCCACAATATCAAAAGTTGGTCAATGTATAGAAATGGATCTAAATCAATCTCTAATGTGCCTAATGTCACATCACTTCATGTTTCTCATTTGGAGATGCACAGACCAGCAGCATTGTACTCAATCCAACAGAGTCTCCTGGTGTGAAAGCGAAAGTGAATTCCACAATTTGCTCCAAACTCGCCTGTGTTAGTAATGGTATTTGTAAACAGTGACTTGATAACACAACTTCTGCTGTCCTACAAACTAACGGTATTACCTTGTGGTATTGAAGCAACGTTAGTGGAATTAGTTAGGCTAATTTAACCAACAACCGTGTTGCTATGCTTCAATGCACTGAATTTAATTGAACACGCGCGCCGTGGGCCTGTACAGGATCTCTGCTTGTTTTTTAACAGAAAAATAGCTTAAATCCAACTGCCTGATGAATCAGTTGGACTGAACATAAAAGCGATCAACTTAAGTCTCTTGACTTCTCCTATTTTGAACAAAATCTTTGAAGAAATGTTTTCCTGTGTGTTGTGGAGGCTCAATAATTGCAGGCTGGCTTCTCGTAGTTATAATCGCAAAGTGTGCATCTGTGAGAATGCACTGTGGTCCCCCAAGACTTGATGGAAATAATGGTTCCTGAGACAGTTGATCTATTTACTGCACTTTAATACAGTATGAACATCTTACATGTGTGTGTGTGTGGTTCTGAAAGATGAAACAATACAAAATAGCCATTAATAACGGCTCACTCATAGTAAATGCAGTAGCATTCAATAGCCACAAATATCCAATAGCCTACGGCTTGGCTACAACCCACAAACTAACAGCTAGCATTAGACTACAGTTTCCCAGTGGGCTAATATAACCTAGGAGTTTGCTAGGAACGTAGATAATCATTCAGAAACTGTATGCATCATTGGCAACATTATACATAACTTACCAATGGTAAGAAACTGCCAGAAACATAAACATAAGCATAAAAGGGCCGTTTGGTGCCGCTCGCGGCGATAAATGTCCTTCATTACTACTCATACACGCTGTAACAGTAAATATAACATAACCAGGCGATGACAATGTATCCTGTAGTAAACAGTACAACTTACATTTCTCTGGACGCACACACGGGAATGCAAGCGGTGGGTCAACTGTGAAATTAAGTAGCAACTTAGCTAAACAGACAAGAAAATGAAAGGGCTGTATCATGCCTTCTTATTTGCTCCAGTAAACTGATAAGACTCTGCTCGGCCGAGTCCGCGGCAGCGCCCCCAAGTGGCTGGGCCCCCGAACTACCTGTCTACTATATAATCTTTAGAACACTGTGTGTGTGTCTCTGTTATGTCTCTCACTAGATTTGTTTTCCTTTTGCTGGTTTCTGAAGATACATCCATGGTGTCTGCTTGCTCTGCATGTGCACATTTAGTCACGTGGTGTAACGCAGTGTTGTCATTTGTTGATGCACTTTAGGGTGAAATTAGGAGCGTTTCGTTTGATGTAATGGATATCCCTAATGAACACGCGGCAGAATCGTTGTCATTTAGGAATGAGATTGCAGAATAATATGATAATACGATTAAATGTGCAGCCCTACTGCACAGGAGACCAATTTCTCACTGGCTGATTTCTTGCTGGCTGATTTCTTGTTGGCTGATTTCTTGCTGGCTGATTTTTTGCTGGCTGCAGGGGGGGGCACACTGGTTGTTGGTGCCAATTTCTTGCTGGCTGCAGGTGGGGGCCACGCTGGTGGTTGGCACCATTTTCTTGCTGGCTGCACGGGGGGCCACACTGGTTGTTGCCACCAATTTCTTGCTGGCTGCAAGGGGGCCACACTGGTGGTTGGCGGCAATTTTTTGCTGGCTGTGCGGGGGGCCACGCTGGTGGTCTTCCTGGCTGGCCTGGTGCTGGCAGTGGCAGCCATCGTGTCAGCCGCAGCAGCTGCAGTTCCCACCTGGTCGCGGCTCCAAATGTATTTGATGGCAGCCTCCATTTTGGTCCCTGGGTCGCCGGTCATCCTCCGGAGGAAGTTGACATAGCTATGTAAATGGGAAGATTGATGTATTGCATTTTGACATCTGCTTGCATAACAACACCTATATCCACCACAATTCACTTAGTATGCATTCAGTCATACCTGATTTTGTCCTCATCCCTGGATTCATACAGACTCTGCAGCGTCTCAGATCGGTACTTCCCAAAGCCAACAAGGGCCTGTCCCTCCTGACCTGGCGGGAGGGATCTGACTTTGGCTTCCTCTAACCCCCGCTGAAACCTGACTTCTTTCACAAAATCAGGGTAGGCATGCGAGTAGCGAGTCAAGGCATCCTTAAGATAAAAACATGGACACATTATCATCATTACCAGATTATACACACAATGAATAAGTTACACCACATTGCATAGAAAACATTAACAAAGTGCAATGAGTGCAGGACATAGCTAGGCTATACTTTCAACTGTGCACTTGAGGTACAGTGACTTGACACATTGTCAAGTCATTACATTGACTATCTCCACTAGGGCACTGCACCTTGTTGGCCATCAGCGGGGACTGATACATTGTTGTTATTATTATAGCTCTTTCTATATCGTTCATATTTATCATGGCACAACGTAATGGCTTAGGTTTAGGCAGTTTAATGAGCATACAGCCAAGGCTGGCAGATATCATTTTCTTTGCACTTTACAGTGACTGCACCTTGTTGGCCATCATCGGCGTCATGGACTGATACGCTGTGCACTCCCGCTCCTTCTGGTGACTAGCCACTAGGTGGGCGGTATAGCGCATGTCATTCTCCAACAGCCATTTGAAGGTCTGACCCCGGTACTGGCCGAACTGAATCGTGTATTGGCTCAGACCGAGCATGTTGTTACCAGGGTCACCGCCCTCAGAGACGACGTGGGTCTCAGCTTCAGCCTCCACCTCTTCTGGCCCCTTGGCTGGCCGGCCAGCTTGTTGCCGGCGGCCGGCCACATGGTTGCGAGCCTCCTGTGACGCCTTGATCACCAGCTCCTCTTTCGGGTTCCTACGGAAGATAGGGTTCCCCGTCTAGGCACAGAAATGAAAATAAATAGAAAACATCAATGTAATGTATAATTTATAATGGACAGCAACATGTTAAAGAGAAGAGTATTTTCATTTGTATATTGTGTGCAGTTGAACTTACATCTTCGCAGGCTTTGGTTCGTGAATCTGTAGAGAAAGAGAATGGAATAGTGAAAGACCAATATAAGGTGGTTCATCTTATGTGAAGAATTGTAGCTATTGACAGTGGGCAATATGCACTGTGAAACCCAACCAATGTCCACACTGCTCACTTCCAACATTGCATTTTTCTAGATTGTTGACCATTACTTTTACATTTTATTTTGGTATGATCATGCCATAAATGCCTTTCCATAAAAGCATTTATCATCTACATTTCAGCTACATCAATTACATTTTCATTCTGTGTGAAATAATCCTCAATACTCCTGTGCTAACCATGGCCAATTTTCCCTTCCAACAGGCCTACAGCCATGTATTGTCTGGGTACCTGCGAATGAGAAACGCTCCCGCCCTCTTTCAAAATGAAAGTACAACACTGCATCTTTCTAGATTGTTGACCATTAAATAAAAGTTAAAATACAGATTAAAAAAAAAAGATTGTCCGTTTTCCACGATAGCAGAATCACACCTCCCTGTTTAAGGTGCCACTACCCCTCCACCGCCCTGCTGCGTTGACTGATGGAAGGGCCATGCCTCCTCATTTACATACAGCTTGAAATTTTTAAATGGAAATGAAAATTGGAAAAAGCCGAATGGAAATGAGAGGCAGCAAAGTGAAAAGGAAAATGGTCACTTAACTTTAATAATTTCCTTTTTTCCTATTTTTTTTTTTTCAATTTCCTATTTCTCTTTTCTATCTCAATTTTCTATTTTGACTTTGCATTTTCAAATTGTCCATTTGGCTTTTTATTTTAAATTTCCTTTATCTATTAATCTTAAATTTTATTTCGGTATGATAATTATTCCTGATTTCAAGAATTTAAAGCATTTATCATTTACTTTTTCATTCTGTGTGAAATAATCCTCCCTACTCCTGTTGTGCTATTTGAAATGGGCAAACCATCCAGTTCATTTTGATGCCCAACTTTCCCTTCTAATTCAGGCATGTCGCTTATAGCTGCCACTGCATAAACGCTCCCGCCGTCTCTAAAACGAAACTAGAAGAGGCGGGCTAATGTTGCGGTTTTGTACCTACACTGGGCTTTTTGAACTGGAATCCATTCTCTTTTTCAGTTCACTACAGCCCATTATCGCAAATTGATAATTGATACGGATTCAGTGAATTCGTTTACATTCCTCCGCTGGGTTAAACTCACCGAGTCTGTCTGCCTCCTCGTTGCAGTCAATGTCTCTCAGTATCTCAAGAGACACTGTAAGGGCTCCGGCCTCGGTGAAGGTTGAAACCAAGACGTCTGAGATGTCGATGATATCTTTGTTCTCCACGGCGCTGCGTCTGACCTGCGGCTCTTCCCTGCGGTCCAGCAGCTGGGAGCAGAACTTCTTCAGCTGGTTCTCCCTCAGGTCCTCCAGCATGTCTATTAGAGCACTTTTGATAGTTTTGCGGGGCATTTCTCATCAATCTCTCATCAATCTCTGAGGAGGAAATTGCCGTAAGGCCAGAGCGCTTATTTCTGTTCTTGCAAAAGAAAAAGATAACATAGGCTAGTCTCATTACAACACTGTAAAAAGTTAAGACCTTTTGCAGATTATAAACCGGATTATTTTCAGTCCTTCACTGTGAAAGTTTTAGCCCGTGTGATGATTGTTTCATGTAAATTAACTGGACATAAATGAAGATACGTGTGAAGAGTGTGAGTCCATATAAGTAACATTTGACTGTAGGCATATTCGTTTTATTTTCCAGGTAGATATTGTCTTCCATATGGAAAATTGCTTCACACTAAATCCGAAAGGGATTAAGTGTGATCGTGCTCAGTAGTGATTTTATAGTGACCTTATCATATTTTATGGTTTTCTTTTTATCTCCTAGGGTAGGCTATAGGCTTTTCTCTAGCCTAGTATAATTTTTGGCCTATGGTAGCTGCATGATATAGGCTAGATTAAGGTTTTAGATTACAGATTAGACTATTAGATGAGACTAAACATAGCTACGAGACAAAATGAATGAATGATGAAAGATTTTGAAGAAATTTAAATGATCCCCGTGGGGAAACTGGGCCGTTGCCCATTGTATAAATAAGACTAGAGCTCAATTCTTATGAATGATTTGGGATCATGTTCCCATTCAATGTCTCGGCCTACCGTCATTCATGAAATCAACCGTTCTCCTATGAATGCTTTTAATGTAATATTTGTCTACTGTCGTTATTTAAATTTATTAGGTTAATTACAGGATTGTTACTCATTATAAGAGCTATAACGAGGTAACAGGTCTTCACAGTGGAGTTTGGACTCTGTACAGGTTGCAGACTGCTGCTTCTCTTATGCTGCCTTCAAGTGCTGCTCGTAAGCTTCTCTTCAGAAGTCGTAAATAAAAGTTGATGTTTTATTACAATTTACAATTACAATTTCACATTTGGCAGACGCTTTTATCCAAAGCGAGTTACACATGAGATTTTCATACAACACAAGCAAGGTTCTAGTTAGGAGAGAACAACGAGAGTAAGTGCTATAAAGCTAAGTTCTGGTCCAACAGGACATAGGTGCTACGAGGCAGTTTTTTTGGTTACCCGGGCCATTAGGTGAGAAGGTATTCGCTAAAGAGCTGGGTCTTTAGCCTTTTCTTAAGGATTGAGAGGGACTCTGCGGATCGAATGGAGTTTGGTAACTCGTTCCACCACCGGGGAACCACAGAAGAGAAGAGTCTGGCTAGAGACTTAGGGCCTTGCTGTGGTGAGCGGGAGGGAGCATAGACCTGAATGAGAGAGTTCAGGTAGGCAGGTAGTTTTATGTATCAAGACAAGAGACATACAACAATAGTAATTATTTACATAGAATAACAAACAATAGCACATGATTCTAAAATGTAACAGTGTCACCATCAGCTGTTCACACAGCTTGCACGCCGTCTGAACGGCACAACTCGGGTATCAAAGAAAACTGACACTCTCCTGCAGTCGGATTTACCACTTGGCTCGTTCATGGGGGGCGATGATCATAATTACGATATTTCCAACAGTATGTGAAGGCAGCATGGTCTGCACATGCCTAGTACACAGCCTATGTTGTTTTCCTTCTTTTCTATCAGATATCTGCGGAGCCCCTAAAGTCCTGAAAGGTGATATTTTTTTTATCTTATGCGCACAAGATAAAAAAAATATCACCTTTCGGTACAGATATCAATAGGAGGCTAGTATCCTGATACCAATGCCGATGTGTTTAAAAGTCTTCTTGTGTGCATAAATGGGGGAAATCTTTGTGATTTCGTGAAAATTGGCAAATACGGACATCAAAAAATTATGTTTGAAAGCCTTTTCATAAGTAGGCTATTGAATAAACTGCCGAGGATTAGAGGATTCTCATTATTTTCTGTTTAATAGGCTAATTGCAATTCTAAAACACATGTTCAATTTTTCACAATGTACAAAGATCAATTATATTATTACCCTTTTCAGGAGTTATTCTTCACATTGCATCAACTGAACATTTGGGCTAATCAAATGGCCTTAAGTGAAATCAACAATATAAATAATACATCTTAAAATAATAACAAATAAAAAAAATAGGCTATATATCATGCAAAATTGATATAGCCTAATGCATTTGGAAGTTTTTAACTTGCTCTCGTGTGTCTTGTGCTTTGTTCTGCTTCGTTGTGTTTGTCTTACATCATTCTGTTCTACGATTGATTGTTGATCAGTTAGATCTGGTTAGGCTCTGTAAAGTCCTTTGAGGGCTTTATGAACTTGAACGCATTCGAAAATGTTTGAAAATGTGTCTAAACCTATACGCCTGTTCATCAGCCTATTACCGCAATATTCTGCTCCTCAAACATTTTTTGTTTCCTTTGCTTTCTGTTCAAAAGATTAAACCAAACTAACGTCACCACGTACCCGGATTATGCCTGTCTCTCTCTCTCGGAAATCTGCCGCACTCTGGCGCCAGATGTGCGGCTCTCTGCCCCCCTCCCCTCCCCTCCCCTCCCCTCTTTTCTTCATTCTCTCCCCTCCCCTCTTCATTCTCTTTCATGAGGCTGATTTTCATGTTTAAGCAGGTTTGCGGTACTGCCACAGTATCGTAGCTATAGGCTAGACTTCTGACACGTAGCCTACCCAGTCTCACTTTTCTTCGTTCCTGTTTAGTGGAGATAAGTAACTCCAGCTGTTCTCTCTCGGCGTGCCTTGTGTGTAAATGAGCAGGGGAGGGAGAGGGCGGAAGGAGAAATAGTTCCTATGTAGGCTATTTGCTACCACATTTAACCTAATTTTCTTTTCATTTTTCAGTATCTGATAGGCTACACATTAAATTCATAAAAATGATAAAATTATCGCTGAAAGAAAACACAATATTTTCATGTGGATCGTTTTCAAAATGGAAAAGTCAGTAACGACACTTAAGTATCGAGCCGCCCATCCTGTAGGCTATAGGTAGGCTACACAACCTGATAAAGAGGCACTGCTGGGCGTGTCTCACCTCTTCCAAGGTTAAGTAGCCTTGGCAAGACTGCTGGTATACAGGACGGCAATTTAGGCCTACTGCTGAGAGATTGATGAGAAATGCCCAAAACTATCAAAAGTTGTGTGTTGGACATGCTGGAGGACCTGGGGGAGACCCAGCTGAGGAAGTTCCGCACCCGGCTGCTGGACCGCAGAGAAGAGCCGCGGATCAAACGCAGCGCCGTGGAGAAGAAAGATATATACGACATCTCGGACGTTTTGGTCTCAACCTTCACCGAGCCCGGAGCCCTTAAAGTGTCTCTGGAGATACTGAGAGACATTGGCTGCAACGAGGAGGCAGAGATACTCGGTGAGTTGAACCCAGCAGAGGCAAGGAAACGAATTAAGCAGCAGCGCGCTGAATCATTAAAGCCTGTTTGCATATCAGTTAGCGATAATGGGCTGTAGCCTAATGAACTGAAAAGAGAATGGATTTCAGTTAAAAAAGTTTAAGTTCAGTTCAAGCTAGAAACAGTGTAGACCTAGATACATTAGTTAAACATTAGCCCGCGGTTGTTGTTTTTTTACTTTCGTTTTCGTTCAGCATACGGGGAATACTTTTTCCTGCCTGCATTCACGTCCATTCCTGTGTGAATGGTAATAAGAAAAACTTTGTTTTTGGGCAGTGGGCACGTTTATAAAAAACAAAGTTTACAAAGGTTCTCAGTTACGACAGGGTAAAAGACATAAACAGGCGTCTCTCTCTCTCTCTCTCTCTCTCTCTCTCTCTCTGTCTGTCTGTCTGTCTGTGTGTGTGTGTGTGTGTGTGTCTGTGTGTGTGTGTGCGTGTGTGTGTGTGTGTTCCTGTAGGCTACTTCTACATTGTGAGAACCAATTCGAATTTTAAACCTTCAGAGTGAGGATATCTTGGCCGGTCCTCGCTTCTTCAACAGGCTGTTTTAGTGTTTGGGTTTAGGTTTAGGTTTAAGGTTAGAATTAGAATCAGGTCATCAGAAAATGTTTAGAATTTCGACAGCAAAATGCATCAATCTGGTGTAATCTGACATGAACATACAAATGGAGCAGCATAGTAAACAGTTTGAGCAGCAGTCTGCAGGCCAACAGTATATTGTAGTCTGTCTGTCTCTCTCCTCAGGCCTGACCCCTGAATTCTTCTCTTGACACTTATTTGTCTCCTCCCCTCATCTGTCTTTGTCTCTGTCTCCTCTCTCTTGTTCATTTCAGGTTTTGCAAAAAATGAACAGAGACACAGTTATCAATGAATATATAAAACTTTAAATATATATGATATACAGTATGTGCTCCTCATCTGTCTCTTTACTGTAAAAAAAAAGATCCAATCCAATCGTAAGCCAGTGAGTTATATTTAATCAAAAGTTATATTTCCATATATTTCACTACCTATATCACTATATTACTACAACCTAATAGTGAGCTACTTTGGTTTGTTTGTTACGTATGGAAACTTAACTTTAAGCATAACCCATTTTAAGAAGTAAATTATTTAACCTTCTGTTAGGAAGCTGATATTTTCAGTGCCACATCAAAGATCACCATGAAAAGCCTAATCCATTCTGAATGGCTGGAGGAGTCTACCAGCATAGCAAAAATATACAGAGGCACAAATTAAAAATTACATTTTTAAAAATTTTCTCACGTTTAAGGGAAACAATGTCTTAAATTGAAAATAATATACTAGATGTTTCATGTGAAGATAATTCGTTTTTGCATTTAATGTTCAGCAGCCCACATAAGTAGACCTGAATGGGAGGATTCAGTAACTAACTGACTAACCAGCTGACTGGAGAGAAATAGTAACGTTTTGTTTACAGTGATCCAATATTATATTGAAGATGTTGAGCTAAAAAAAAACAAAAAACTGCTGTAGCTTGTAGGCATCTAACCATGAAGCTATCATGGTTAGATAGCTTCATGGTTCACTCAGGACTACATATTAACTGATCACAAATATTCAGCGATAATCTCAAAATATTATAATAAAGACCCTGGCGACGCCACTGGTTATAGGTATGCATATATAGACATAGATGGTCCTCATGAGGATAGAAGTAGGCAGTCCATCATCAAATTATTTCAGTGCTATTCAACATTGTTTCTCTGTCTGTATTTCTGCAGAAGCAGCGACAAGTGGATTATCTTCTGCAGCTGGTTCCAGTACCGGTGAGTGGATTTCTGTTTTCTGAACATTGGACACTGCAGATAAACGGTTGTAGCAGTTGCAGTGTTTTGAATTTCAAGTTATTTATAATCAACCTGCCTGGAAATTATGTTTTTCCTGGGCTGAACATATAGACCCGTCATAAAACGATAAATCGAGGGAACTGACAATTGTGATTACTGTCGCTACACGAGGGAAACAGAAGTATGTCTACAGTCTAAGAAATATACATTTATCATCCAATTTTCATTTTCATTTAATGTCTTGCAGCCTCAGGATCCTCGGCTGGAGCGTCTGGCGGAGGAACCATGTCGGGAGGTAGGTGAAGTGATAGGAAGTGATTCTGCAGTAAGTGCCTGTGGTATGCTGCCTGTCAGGCCATTCCTGAACTGAACTGAGAATGCATGGTAAATTCCAAGTCAGTTCCTGGGGTTGGAATAGGAATTGGAATGACAGAAAACAGAAATGAATTCCATGAAATTCTATGAAATTCCACTTCTAAGAGAGACTGTCTTGACTCGCTAAACTTTATGAATCAAACATTATGAATCAAATAAAGGACAGTTAAACAAATCAAATACATTCAATCATAATGCATGTATTCCGATTACATGTTATGCATCAGATACCAGCTGAAAGGTTCCTTTAACATTTTATGATATTCAGTATTGATAATACATAACAACACTATGTGTAATCTCAGATAGTTGGTAAGATAAAAACAAAAAAAAACTTCCAATTCTGTTTCCTGTAGGTTTTTTTCAAATTGCAGTTCCAGTTCCTAAATTTAATTATATTTGATGAGTTCATTCATGAATTGATCCCCAACTCTGCTGCCTGTGGCCCTGCTGTCCTCACTGTGGATCAGTCACTGGGTTCAAATTGTCTACAGCAAGCCGAAAGTAAACCCAGAATCCCACTACACCGGGAATAAACAAAACTGGCTTACTTTCTCATTTACCAGGTAGTTTATGTTGTGAAAAATGAGCTTAACTCGTTCAAGGGTTACAGAAGTTATTATGACCGATGAAAGTAATGGAACAGTATATCAAATTTAAACAGAATGGTAAAAACTGAGATTTGTGGGCTTTACAAAATGCCAACTGAGTGACACAACGTCTCATAATTGTGAAATACAGGCTTTACTCTAGAATTGTCAGATGTAGATATATGAAGAGTTTCATTCCAAAATTGAAAAAACTGACACCTACTCTTTCAAAATGATTGCTGGCATCAAATAAAATCAGTTGATGTGTCACTATTCCTGTTACATGACTGTTACACGAGTCTTCTTAAGACTTAGAAAATCTGAGGAGTGAATTATCTGTGTTTCTGAAGTATTGACGGATTAATTTTCAGACAGCAGTTGGATATATAAAATGGATATATAGCGTTTTGCAATGAAACCCTTCATATTGTAATGCAAGTGGATTACAGCCTGATATTAACTCAGTCATTTTTCACTCCCTTTCTCCTCAGGGAAGCATTTTGTCGATAAACACCAGGAAGAGCTGATCCAGAGAGTGAGCATGGTCTCACCAATCTTGGATAAGCTCCAGACCGAGGGAGTTATCGGCCAAGAATGTTACGATATTATCAGATCGAAACCTACCCCTCAGGAGCGGATGAGGGAACTCTTCAAGTCACTGAGGGCCAGTGGAGATAGAGGCAAAGATATCCTGTATGATTTCCTTGAGAAACAGGAGAAGTATCTTATGGAAGACCTCAGGCAAAATCACTAGGAATTGTTATGGTTAAATACATTGTTTAGACCAAACATGTAGACAAGGGCTACTTGAGCCAAATGTTTTTTATACATTCATGGAACAGTTTGATATGATCAGGGAAACATTCATGTTTGTCTTATCTTTATTTGTGTTTCAATTTCTAAAAAATGCTGTTTGACCCTTGGCTTTATTCAATGTTAATATAAAAGCAGTTAAAGCTGTCATACTTAAGATAAATTAGTTAGTAATGTGTATGGAGTACAGTGTCATCGCCGCCATCATCTATGAGACCCACTGAATTACTTTGGAATAAATATGAGGAGATTTTCTATCAGAGGAAGCAGCCCATGTTTATCAGAGAATCAGAGGAGAAATTTATTAAGAATCCCACCTGCATTTGAGCTTTTTTCTTCAGGGAATGACACTAATGAAATAGATGTCTGTGTTTTTGTTCTTATGAATTTATGCAAATAGGGCATTACAAATTAAAAATGAGGGGGGAAAAAATTTATGCCAAATTACCCCAAAATGTTTTTAATCAGTGTTTTTTAGTCTTATTGTGATAATTTTACTTTTGGAGGGTCTGTTCCAAAACCAGCAGAAAAGACCTAGGCCTACCTCTCATTCAAAATGTTTTCTATTTTGTCATCCGTAATAAACTGTTGCCCTTCATCTTCTTCTGTGGTTCTTATTCTTTGAATACGTGATTAAACTGCCCTCAAAACATTACATGAAGCAATTCTACTAATGTAATACAGTTTACAAATCACAACATGTGCTCATACTTCCCTCCAGGTTTTGAAACAAGCTACAACAGGTTTTGAAACAAGCCAGTGTTCAAACTGGCTGAACAAGATCAACATGATGAGGCTTTCTTGCCTCATCATGTTGATCTTGTTCAGCCAGTTTGTGCTTCTTTACCCATCAAAAGATGTTTGCCAGTTCAGAGGACTGCATTGAATATTTCCTGATAAACCGATCCTTCAGTTAAGTTTAATCAATTTTCAACAGATTCTATTGTATTGTATATGTGTCACTTTACTGACCTCTGCTGGGCATTGAGCGAAATGCAGCTGGAGCAGCTGAGGAGAGAGAGGAGACGCATCATTTCAACCCATAGGAAAGATCTTTTCTTTATCTCTGGAGAAATCTGCAATCTCCGGGCGCTCAAAATTGAAGATGTCGGGTGGATTAAACTTAAATATCCTGTTCCGTCGTCCAGTACCTCCCCCTTTTACCGGAGGACTTCTGACACCATGTCAATAGAGATTCAAGATTCAAGAGATTGAAGATTCTTTATTGTCATTTTTCCTTGCACTTACGCACAATAAATAGGTGAAATACCGTTCCTCCTAGACCTACAGTGTACATAAATAAATTAAAATAGAGAGTTAAAAAAGCTCTTATAAAAACATTCACAATACACACAGTAAACACTCAATACAATACAACCCAATACACATAGTGTACCAAGAAAAAAAAAAATTAGCAGTGTATTTGGAGGGGAATAGCAGCATTATACTGTAAATTGTCTTTGTCTATAAGTGCATGGTTTAGTGTGAAAAAGAAAAAAATTGCACAGACAGACCAAGTTCACTTACTCGGATATATTATCTGAGCTTGCACAGATCTCGACTGACGTACACTTGCACACTGCATGCAGTGTGATTCAACGGGGAAGCTCTGATTGGTCGATAACAATGTCAATCAATATACCTTTATCCAATACCTTGACGTGATAAATGTCCCTTTTCTCTCAAAATGTATTTCCAGCTGTGAGTCATGTTGCCCTCGATGTGAGTGTTTAAACAACTTTCAGTTTACCGTGGAATTATGTAAAGCCTATCCATTGTAATATCTACAATACCATGGAATGAGCTCTATCCTCTATTCCCAGGGGGCCGTTGGCTTTCCAGGCAGGAAAGGTTGATTATAAATAGCGTAAAGTGAAATTCAAACACCCAACAGAAATCCACTCACTGGCGCTAGATGTCGAAGATCCTCCACTTGTCTCTTGAGCTGCAAAAATACAGAGACGCAGTGTTGAATAGCACTGAACAATGTGATGAGACTTCTTCTTTTCCATCTGGGTCTTTAACGCTAGACAATAAAAGTTTGCCCCCTCCCCCCCTCCTGTGAGCAAGGAGCGGAGCCAAGCGCCCAGCAAATCAGAGCACGATATGCAAATGTTTGACCCTCCTCGCCTAATCCTTTAAAGTGAGATACAAATTGGCTGCAGCGAGGAGGAGAGAGAGTCGGTGAGTTTAACCCAGCAGAGGAATGGAAACGAATATTAGACTGCAGTCCCCTGATCATTAAAGCCTGTTTGCATATAAATTAGCGATAATCCGATCTAATGAACTGGAGAAAAAAAAATGGATTTCACTTCACAAAGCTCAAGCTAGAAACAGTGTAGATAGGCTTTATTAAACATTAGCCCGCTTTTTTTACTTTCGTCTTTGAGCATACGGAAATAACCTCCTGCCTGCATGCATTCCCGTGTGAATGGTAATAAGAATAACTTCATTAGTGGCCTATAGCACGCTTCTTCTACTTCTACTAAGTTAATTTCACTAGGCTACTTATGCGAAATGACCTTTTTCCGGGGTTGAACTTAAAGACCTGTCATTAAACTGAGCCTGTGACTGCCTATCCCTGTGTACCATTTTTATTAACTTATTTTTTTCTGATCGATATAGGGAACGTTTTGTTTACTGTGGGTAGGAAAACAGACATTAAAAGGATAGTTCAGTTTTTGGGGAATTTGGCTGTTTTTCCTACTTAACGAGTGTGACATCTTGGAGGCTTCCTTAACGTAAAGACCCCATGTTTACCCCATCTTTACTTCCTTAATTTGATATTTGAGGATGTTGGGGCGGGACATAACGCAGTGAGGGATCATTCAAAAGTCTAAACCAATGGAATATCAGTCAGGGAGAGAAAGACAGTTTTACTTGAAGGGAGGAGCGGGATTGTTCAAAAATCTGTGATGGTTTTATTGATTGGAATTTATATTTACGCGTACTAGTGCAGTGTGTGCGATCAACACATATTTACCAATTACCTTATGTAATCTGACTGATTAGGTCATCCCACATATCTAAAACACTGGCATTGATGAAATGCAATGAGATGAATTGCATAATTGTCCTTTGAGTTGAAAACGTCCTCTGATTTTACCAGGGAGCAACAATGGCAATGAATAAATGGGTTCTCTTGGAAACACTGGAGGATTTGACAAATGAGGAGTTCAAAAAATTCAAGTGGTTCCTGCATCAGCCTGACATCCTGGAAGGCTTCCCAGCCATCCCTAGGAGCCGGCTGGAGCGTGCAGACAGGCCGGACACAGTGGATCTGATGGTGCAGATCTATAACCAACACTCTCTGGAGGCGACCAAGAAGGTTTTAATGAAGATCAACAGGAATGATCTAGTGCAGCGTTTGCCAAGCAGTTTGACAAAGGTAAATCATGGGAAGATAAAAAATATGTGGAAAACATAGGACTGACACATTCAGTGATATGCGTCTCATACATTTAGTTATAATACAACACCAATAATTTATAGACTCTATAGTACTCTGTTGTTATTCTGCACCCTGATAATAGATGCGTGAAGAGAGTTTGAGTTGAGTTTTAACAAAACCTATATTAGACAACGTACAGTCTGTCTCATAACCCTTAAATCAGCAAAACTAAACAAAACACAGACACATTATTATCAGCACATCCTCCAGACTGCACACTGCCTCCTCAAGACACCACATACTATGAAACACCCCAAGGACTTGCATTCTATTGTAATATTCATAGTCTATTAATACTCATGCCATAACTAAAGCCTTGTACATTTCTGTGAAGTTTAAGGTTACGATACAGCCTATCTTTTGTTTACTTACTGCACTAAATACCAAAAATAAAAACAGGCAGACAGGCAGCTTTTTGTGAAACTCTTTGCGAGACACTTCAGTAGGTCTGGCCAAACGAGGGACTGAACTCAGGCCATCCAGTTGGGGGACGAACATCCTAACCACCAGCCAACTGGCCACCAAAATATTACACAAATTCAGACACTTTCTACCAGCCAAATTTATTTCTTAGCCATCACAATACTTTCTAGAACAGGATGGATTGGTTGAAAACAAGCTGGCGACCTGAAAAAAGTGCTCAGTACTTTAACAGCTACAGCCGAGATTAACCAGCATTTCACTGGTGGTAAGATGTGACAAAGAAGGGGTCAAGGGTGGGCACTTTAGGGGGTCAACAAATTAATGGGACTAGTGGATTGCTCTGATGTGGGAGATCAGACGTGACTAAGTAATGCTAGCATTTGAGTGATCAAGTGTCGGTGTCAGTGAGATTTTCTATTTAGATATCAGATTTTTTCTGTCAGCCTAATTCATTTGGTTGTTTTTAGCATGCAAACTAGTAGTATCTCATGATTAAGACAGGAGTTAAAAAATATATATATCACATAATAGATAGTCGGTGATAAACTGTTCTACACAGTATGTTTGCTGATACAAGCAATGTCAACCGTCAATTTAGCCTTTTTTTTACCTGTAATGATTACTGACATCAAATAAAATCATGTTACATGACTGTTACATGAGTCATTTTAAGACTTAGAAAATCTGAGGAGTGAATTATCTGTGTTTTTGAAGAATTGATCATCAAATTTGTATCATATTGTAAACAACATAGCCTGATACAAACTGATTTTAGCCTGATATTCACTCAAATCAATCACCTATGAGTAATTTTTCACTGCCTTTCTCCTCAGAGAAGCACTTTGTGGATAAACACAGCAGTGCGCTAATCCAGAGAGTGAACATGGTCTCACCAATCTTAGATGAGCTCCTGAATGAGTAGGCTAATTGTCTTGGTTAAATTCATTTTTAGACCAAACATAGAGAAGGGCTACTTGAGCCCAATATTCTTTTTATACATTCACAGAACAATTTTATATGATATGGGAAATATTCAAGTTTGTACTATATCTTTATCTTTATATATATTTCTGCAAATCGCTGTTTGACCTTAGGCTTTATTTCATTCAATTTTAATGTAAAAGCAGTTAAAGCTGTCATACTGTAGATAGATTAGTTAAAATGTGTGTGGAGTACAGTCCCATCACTGCCATCATCTGTGAGGCTCCCTGAATTACTTTGGAATAAATATGAGATTTTCTACAAATACAAAAACAAATATTTACCAATTACCTTGCGTAATCTGTCTGATTAGGTAATCCCACATATCTAAAAAACTGGCAATGATGAAATGCAATGAGATAAATCTTTAATAATTGCATAATTGTCCTTTGAGTTGAAAATATCCTCTGATTTTACCAGAGAGCAACAATGACAGTGGGTGAAAAGCTCTTGGAAACACTGGAGGATTTGGGAGATGAGGACTTCAAAAGATTCAAGTGGTTCCTGCATCAGCCTGACATCCTGGAAGGCTTCCCAGCCATCCGTGGGAGCCGGCTGGAGCATGCAGACAGGCAGGACACAGTGGATCAGATGCTGCAGATCTATAGCGAACACTCTCTGGAGGTGACCATGAAGGTTTTAATGAAGATCAACAGGAATGATCTAGTGCAGTGTTTGTCAAACACCAGTTCAGGACCCAAAGGTAAATCATGGGAAGATAAAAAAAATATGTGAAAAACTTAGAACTGACACATTATTCAGTGACATCCGCCTCATAAATTTAGTTATAGTACAACACTTTGTACCAACATTTTATATAAAGTGCAAGCTATGTCATTTTGACTTTTTTGTGAAACTCTTTGTAAGACACTTCAGTAGGTCTGGCCACATGAGGGATTGAACCTAGACCCTCAAGTTGGGGGATGAACATGAAATGCAATTGTCATTGCACTGGACCTTTAAGACAAGAGTCATATACAGTATTTACTGTATATTATACTGTATACCATATATATATGTATGTATGTATATGTACAACAAGCTGGGTAATTTTTTTAATTTTTGTATTGACCACATAGTTTGACATGGTGGAAAGATATTTTGAATGAGCTTAACTCATTTGAGGGTTACAAAACTCATAGTGACCGATAGAATATATCAAAACTGAGATTCAAGACCTTTATAAAAGCCAACCAGAGGATACAAAGTCTCATAATTGTGTTTGTGAACCGTTCCTGAGTCCCAACATTCACCTTTTTCAATCCATCCTTTCAATACATTACCTTCAAGTTGTGGCTGAGCATGGAGGCAGTGGTAATATTGCTGGCAGCAACACTAGCAACAGTTGATTTGTTGATGGAAAAAATGTCAACAAAGCTTCTATTTTCCTCTGTCTTTTGTTTTTCTGCACCACTAGAGAAGCTTTGCTTCATTTGTTTATGTCTTTGGCAGCAACTGGTGCAGTGGCCAGAAAAATAAGCTCAAAGACAAGAGGCAATATTGAGCTGGAAGTGGAATAGCCCACTACCACTGTAGGCTGACTGAACAGGGATGTGGCCATCACTCGAGACTGAAATAATTTGTACAGTAAAACATGTTTATATTCGCTCTATTCTTGTTTTTCGTCTGTCTTTTATACAATTCTAATTTTCATTTAATGTCTTGCAGCCTTAGGATCCTCAGCTGGAGCATCTGGTGTAGGAACCACAGTGAGAGGTAGGTGAAGTAATAGGAAGTGCTTCTGCCTATCATATAAGTAGTTGTTATGATGAATGCTGACTACCTGAGAACATCATGATGACACAGTGGACAGTTTTAGGTTTGAGAGACATGAGAGAGTAGTAAGATGTTGGTGATCTCTGGATAAGATAATTTATGACCAGTAGAGTCTAAGAACTATATTATACAATTCTAATTTTCATTTAATGTCTTGCAGCCTTAGGATCCTCAGCTGGAGCATCTGGTGTAGGACCCACAGTGAGAGGTAGGTGAAGTAATAGGACGTGAACCTGTGGTCCTGCTGTGGATCGATCACTGGGTTCAAATTGGCTACAGCAAGTAAAGCCAGAATCTACAGTGGGAATTTTCTCATTGACCACATAGTTTGACATGGTGGAAAGACATTTTGAATGAGTTTAACTCATTTGAGGGTTACAAAATTCATAGTAAGCAATAGAACATCAGAATGATAAAAATGAAATTCCAACTGGAGGATACAAAGTCTCATAATTGTGAAATACAGGCGTTACTGTAGAATTGTCAGATGTATACGTATATGAAGAGTTTAATTCCAAAATGAGATATCCACCATTTGAAATATTTGACACCTACAGTTTTAAAATGATTGCTGGCATCAAACACAATCAGTTTATCCTGTTACATGACAGGTATATGTTATATCACTGTTATAAATCTAATTAATTAATTGGTTGATGATTGATGAATTTCAGACAGTAAGATTTTGGAGATAGAAAACGATCCTTCAAAAGTAACATAGCCTGATACAAGCTGATTACAGCCTGATATGAACTTAAATCAGTCAACCATGAGTGATTGATTTCTCACTTCCTTTCTCCTCAGAGAAGCACTTTGTGGATAAACACCGGAGTGCGCTAATCCAGAGAGTGAATAATGTCGCACCAATCTTGGATGAGCTCTTCGACTATGATGTTATCGACCAAGAAGGTTACAATAATATCATGTCTAAGTCTACCACTCAGGAGCAGATGAGGGAACTCTATAAAGGTCCCCTGCATGCCAGTGGAGATAGAGGCAAAGATATCTTCTATGATATCCTTGAGAAAAAAGAGAAATTTCTTATGGATGACCTCAAGAATAATTCGTAACTGTCATGGTAAAATTCATTTTTTAGACCAAGCATTGAGAATGACTACTTGAGCCCAATATTTTTTATACACTCATACACTCACAGAACAAGTTCATATGATCAGGGAAATATTCATGTTTGTAGATTATCTTTACAGGCTATTTCTGCAAATTGATGTTTGACCCTGGGCTTTGTTTCATTCAGTGTTAATATAAAAGCAGTTAAAACTGTCATAAAATAGTTAAAAGGTGTGTGGAGTGCAGTACCATCACCGCCATCATCTGTGAGTCTCCCTGAATTACTTTGGAATAAATATGAGGAGATTTTCTATCAGGTTTGAAAGAGGAAGCAGGCCATGTTCATCAGAGAATCAGAGCAAAAATTAATTAAGAATCCCACCTGCATTTGACTTTGGATGTCTGTTTTTATTCTCATGAATTTATGCGAATGGACCATTACAAATTAAATTACATTGAATTGAAAAAAGATTATCCTGCTTCCATCTGCATCTTTACATATGTTTTTGAGTTGTTTTTTGATTTATGCCAAATTACCTCAAAATGTTTCAAAAAGTGCTGATAAAGTAGTGTTTTTTAGTCTTACTGTGATAATTTTACTTTTTTTTTACTTTTTTTGGTCTGTTCCAAAACCAGCATAAAAGACTTAGCCTACCTCTCATTCAAAATGTTTTCTTTTTTTGTCATCCATAATAAACTGTTGCTCTTCTTCTGTGGTTCTTATTCTTTGAGTAAGTGAATAAACTGTCCTAAAAGCAATACATGAAGCGATTCTACAAATGTAATACAGTTTACAAATCACAACATGTGCTCATCCTTTCCTCCAGGTTTTGAAAACAAACACAAATCAAATCCAAATCCATCCAGACAGGCTGTGAATAGTCTTGTATGGCTACAATAGACATAACTAGGCTACATAAAGTAAACCTTGAGCAGTTTCTGTTTAAGGCTAGACAGTTAAAAGTAAGGATGACTACTGCCTACAATCTGCAATATTCAGAAATCACACAAAAACAGCAGGTAAATGTCTTCACTGAGATCATGTTAAGGTTTACTTGTCCTTCAAGCGAATACTCGGGATGTGATGCTTTACAGCCAACAGAAAGATCCATCCGGTTGATCTTGTTAAACCAGTTTGTTCTTCTTTACCCTTCTAAACATGTTTGCCAGATACCTAGAAACCTAGAAGAGGATCGCACTGAATATTTCCTGCAAAACTGCTCCAGCACATCTTAATGGACACGAGACACTTTAATAGTTTTATATTGTTTATCTTCATAGTTTTTATAGTGTTATATTTATCTATATTGCCTTATCTTTTCTGCGCTATTTTTATTTTTATTTACCTTATTATTTGTATTACCTTATTACCTTCCTGTACTTTTTTCTGCCACTGTACTGTACATTGCTGCTGTGACACCCGAATTTCTCCTGGGGATCAATAAAATGCAATTTTAATCTTAATCTTAATCTTAATGGCTTTTCAACATATTTTATTGTATTGTATGTGTCACTTTGCTGACCTCTGAGCTGAGCAAAATGCAGCTGGAGCAACTGAGGAGGGGAGGCACCATTTCATTATTCTGTTCTAACCAACACTCTCTGGAGTTGACCAAGAAGGTTTTAATGAAGATCAACAGGAATGATCTAGTGCAAGTTGTCAAACACCAGTTCAGGACCTTAAGGTAAGATAAAAATGTGTGAAAAAAGATAGAACTGACACATTCTTCAGTGACATGCGTCACATAAATGTATTTATAATAAAACTAACAATTTATAAAAAGTGTGAGCTGCATCATTTTGACTTGTACTCTGCAGCTTTTTGTGAAATTCTCATTTTTGGTTAACTGCCATTTTCAGATGGCAGGTAACCCAGGACCAGGAACAGCAGACCTCAGTCAAGGACTGGACCGGACCGGACCAGGAATTTCATTTTATTCTACTGTTGTACTGTTGTATTCATTTTAAATCACTTTGGCTACGGGGAACACTTATAGGCCTCATGGAAGCCATATTGACTTTACTGTAGAACAAAGTTCAGGGCAGAATGAATCATTAATTACTGATTAATAATAACTGATGTGGGAACCAGCCAGCATGCAGACTGTTGATATCTCAGCCACAATGTTTAGGATTGTTAAGCTACAATTGAAGACATCATGGAATTTGATGCTTTGAAGCCAAGACACCAGTGAACTTCAACCTCTGCAACCAAGGCGACTATGTTCCTATGTTCTTGGATTTATAACACGACCATGCTTTTGTAGGATGGAAGGACAACAATGTGCATACCTGTACATGGTTTTGGTTACATTTACCTTGTTTTAAAACCATAGATAAGGACAACATTTTAGAATTCATAGACTTCAAAATAAAATCCCAGTGGGCATTTAACGTTAAATGAAACAAACATGACTCAGCAAATAAAATGCAAGGAGACTTTATGGTAAAAATTCGGTGGATTGGGTGGAGGGTTCAGTCATTTCATTTTCCCATATACTCCTATTCAGAATCACGTGGAGCTAATTTAGAATCTCCAGTCCACATGACCTGCATGTCTTTGTACTGTGGGAGGAAACCGGAGCACCCGGAGGAAACCCACGCAAACACGGGGAGAACATGCAAACTCCACACAGAAAGGACCAGGGCCGAGATTTCAACCCCGGACCTTCTTGCTGTGAGGCCACAGTGCTAAACACTGAGCCACCGTGTCGCCCGTTGATCGATCTTATGAGGATAAATCAAACTCGAAACACCGGAGAACATGGAGAGAGGATTTCAACTTGTGTTTTGGAATTTGGAGTCACAAAAGATATCTACAGATCTGCGATTTAACTTTGAACCCACAGAAAAGATTTGCACGTCAAATTTGCAAACAACAGCCTTCTTCACACCTGGCATTACAATGCATCCTGTATCCAGTTTAAGTCTACTCTGTCTAAGGCTGTGACTTAGCTGGATAACATTAACACCAGACATTAAAATATGTGTGTTATACATATTAGGAATAGTTCACCCAAAAATGAAAATTCAGTCATTATCTACTCACCCCCATGCCGATGGAAAGTCGGATGAAGTTTCTTAGTCCACGAAACAGTCCTGGAGCTTCACAGCAAAACAGCGTTGCAGCATTCGCCTAAACAACCGAAGTTGCTGGGGACTTGTCTTAAAACGTTAAAAAACAACCGAAAAAAACAAACATAAAATGGCTCCATACAGCTCATTCTTTTTTTAGCCGAAACCTTCACTATAGCCGCTGAGCTCAAAGCCGCGTTCATGTTAGCGCGCACCTCCTCTGAAGTGGGTGCACGAGGTCAAAGGCGCGCACATGCACCGCTAGACGAGATCAACGAGAACTCACGATCTCTCCATACCTCCATGGTGTGTTTACACTGCTACCCAGAAGCTAGCGCCACACACAACAGAGAGAGCTCTGCTGAAGTTGCAGCAACAAGTGCCTCTGTCGGATCTAACGTTACATTTTCGGTCTTTGATCTGTTACCTAACTATTGTATTCCTTCTATTCTATTCCTTTAAAATGAGATTTCTCTTTCCCTCCAATACATAGACTGCTGCACATGTCATGTCAAAGTATTAAAGTGCAAATTACAAATTTGTACATCTGTGATTTTTTTTTCTGTGGATTCAAATTTAACACACTGGTTTGCAGATATTGTCAGTGACTACAAATTCCATGACACAAAGTCAAATCTAATGTACGTATTCTCAGGTGTTTGGAGTCTGATTCACCCTCACAGATCAGGAGGGGTCAGTGGAGGCTGAAGTGTAGCTACCGGTTGGCTGGACGGGAGGCCTGAACAAGTGGTGGGAAGCAGCTGCCAGAAACCATGGAGGCTGTGACACCTAGGAGAATGAGGAAGACCAGGGTTAAGGTTCCTCCTGTCCAGGCCCTGTTCACCAGACCATCAGCATGCAACGATGAAACAGCAATGATACCACCAGCTAAAAGCAGAATTATTCTACAAGTATAGACCAGGGGAAACTATGGAGCCCCTCCATGTTGTGGCTCGACATAACAATCTCGTTCCCACAACATAAGTATCTCATTCCCATGTGTTCGTAAGTCGTGGCCAAGATATTCATCACGTTCCCACAAGATGAAAAAAAATAAAAAGCACCATTTCAACTCCGGGGCTCCGTAGGAAACAGTGTCGCGTGGTACCTTGATGTGTTTACATGATACTTGCATTTTGTGTTCAGTCTCTTCTATTCCCTGCTTTGGAGGTAATTACCTTAGGTCAAGACTCTTCCATTTCTTGACCTGAAGGTAGTTTCCTTACTTGGCTCCGGTACCCTCTCCCCGATTGGCTGCAGCCGCACAGCTGGCATTTTCTCTCTCCTCAGCAGGCTACCCTCCTTGCTGCTGAAGAGTGCTGTGGCAACTGTATGAGAGTGGATGGGAAAAGGTCCAGAAACATGTTATTTCCTCTTGACAAAGATTGGACTGGATGAACAAAAGAGGTAATCCTGCTCAGAGACTTAATGTGGTTGAGTCATTTAGAGGTGATGATGATCTTCTAAAGTTCTGTTGCAATAAATAGATAAAGTATACACAGTAACATTATGGACTACAAATGATCAATAACAATAACTTTTGTAATATTTTGCTGTTTGTCACAGGGCCGGCTGTTTAATTGCCTGCCTGCCTCTTCTACTTCCTCTCCATCTTCATCCTCTATTCCTCTCTCCTAGCATCTCTGATCTCTTTGTCTGTGTCTTGTCTATGTGTTGTGTTTCTAGGTCCTGTTGCACACTACATCAGAGCATCAATCAATCCAGCCCAACTGTCCTTAATTCACCATTAGTCTAGTAATATATACCAGTCACTTTCCCCTCAGTCTCTGCCAGATTGTCTAGTGTGTTTTGACCTAGCTTTCCTGCGTTTCTTCACGTTCCAGTTTGTATCAGTCTGTTATCTGAACTCTGCCTTGTCTGACTCTGTCTTGCCTGATCCCTTCCTGGTTTGTTGTGTATTTTGCTTTACCCACAGTCAAGTATTTTTCACCGTTTATCTGCCTCTGTGTGTCTGCATCTGGGTATACGTTTGCCTGCCTGTCATACTGTTGGGTAATGTGTTGCAAGAGAGAGAACACAACAGTTTTCATAGGGAGTTCTCTTACCTGATCTAGTTTTGTGTGCAACACATGTCTTCGGTCTGGCCTTATGGTGGTGCTGAATCCATGCATGCTGCATAGCCTCCTCTGGAGTCATGCGCTTCTCTGGGTCATATCTAAATAACGAGATACATGCAGTTACTGTAGTCCACACATTCAGAGAGAAACTAGAGATTCTCTAAATGGACTGCATTTATATAGCACTTTTATCCAAAGCGCTTTACAACAATGCCGACATTCACCCATTCACACACACATTCATACACCGATGGCGGCAAGCCTACCACACAGGGCGCTGTCCTCTGTTCCATGACCTCGACTGTATGAGCTTCATACAGTTCGAAGGCAAGTTTCTTTTCTGAGCCGCATACAGCAGGGTGCTGGGTGTCAGGGGTGGGGTAAGAAGGGCCGACATTCCTTAGTAATTGTATGTGTTTCCTCTCCCTGTGTGTGTGTGTGTGTGTGTGTGTGTGTGTGTGTGTGTGTGTGTGTGTGTGTGTGTGTGTGTGTGTGTGTGTGTGTGTGTGTGTATGTATGTGTGCGTGCGTGCACTTCATGGCACATGGAAAATTACTGCCAAGCCAAGTCAACTTTTACTATACAGGGTCAGAGTTCGGTTTTATGTTTCAAAGAGCAGTTGGTTGGTTGGCTGTTGTGCTACAGTAAGAAACAGACAAGGGTCATATGAGGTGGCTTTGGTTCCGCTGTCATTCTAGTTCAAGGTACTTTCTATGGCTTGAAACAAAAAAAGAAATCCTCTGGTGCTCACTCCTCAGGAAGTGATGACGCGTTTTGCGTTTCCGGCAGTGGCAACATCAGTTTGTTTGGAATAAATAGAAGAAGAACTGGATAGTTGATAGCCACCATGGCTGAACAGACAAAGAAAGATACCAGTACCTTCAGAAATTCAAACTTCACTAACAGAAAGTCCAAGGAAAAAGATGTCTCACCCTGCATCCACATGCTTATGGATATATCTGAAAAACAAAATTCCTACTTGAACATTTCGCAGGAATGCCATTCAAAGTCAGATGATGAAATTTTGCTACACAAGTTTCTAAGTTATAACACAATGATGACTTCTCAACATGGTGGAAAAATCAAGTTTAGTGTCAATCAGCTATTAAAATCTACTACTACTTCTCTCTCACCTACCTGATATGCTTTCTTTACTCCTCATTCTCACAAAGATGCATGGTAGCATTGCAGCAGGTGCTTTTGACAAGCAAGAGGCAGCTAAATCCACACCGTCCTTTTCAGTATGTTTGTCTATCGTTTGTCTATCTAATACTTTTTTATTAAAGAACAGTAGCTAATCGGATCCTGTATATTTAAGAGTTGTTTTTTTTGTTTTTTTGTTTTTTAATTATATATGCGAACAGGGTCTCCCATGCAGGAAAAGAGCATCTTGCTAAGGAATATATATTATTTATGTTTACCATAGGCATCAAGCAGGAGTACTCTGCTACAAAAGGATCAACAAAATGCAAGACGAACCAACTGTACCACCACTGCCTTACAGAGACAAATATCTTTAACTCTCAGAAAAGTAACAATGTGTGTAGCTTTTTCAATATTCTCTTAATGACATTTTACTGAAGGCAGGGAGTTTCCAGGTTTGAGGTGATATATGAGTCGACTTCTATCAGTAAGTAGCTTACCTTAGGCGAGTTAGTAGGGCTTACCTGGTGCGATGGAACATCCCTCTCAACTTAGATGTGTATGTGTGTGTGTGTGTGTGTGTGTGTGTGTGTGCTTGATGGAGGGAGTGAGAGAAGAGATGAAAAAGACTGGGAGAGGGATGGATGAGTGAGAGAGGTGGGGTTGATAGCCACACTATTCATTATCCTATCAGTTTCCATACTATCATTATCCACACACTGGCACACACTCTCATAAACACATATGCTTAGGTGGATGCTCAAACACATGGGCACACATTTATAAAATATGATTTTCACTTATTCAATCACTCTCTCTCTCTCAAAGACACATACCTCACACCACATCACACACACATACACCTTTATTCACACTGCACACACACATAGAGAGCCACCTCTCTGCGTGCTCTTGTAGCTATTAGGGTCGTATCATTAAAGCTCTTCAGACTAATTATCTCCCCCGATGAGCAACATACACACACACACACACTCTCTCTCTCTCTCTAAAACATACTTCGATAGAAAGTTTGGTTAACATAAAAGAAAAGGGCAAATGAATTGGGACAACACAAAGTACAACACGTATGGACAAGTGTAAAAAAAGTGTTTCTGAGGGAGTGCACTTACTCGAGGCAGCGCTGAATGAAGTCCAAGAAATTAGCATCCTTGGTATTCAGGAGCTTGGCCAGACTGAAAGTGTTGGGTTGGTCCTTGTTGACAAAGTTCTTTGGGATACCATTAGAATCTGCACAACCATAACATACTGACAACTCAATTACAAGATATCTTGTGGAGGATGACAATATCATTGACCCTATCATAAAGATCAGCAGCCAAGAAACAGTCAAAAGGCTTAAATGGGTTTGCTCACCAAAGAACTGCTTCTTTTTCGGTGCGGTTTGCAGGACCTTTTGTGGAGGGATACCCAGCACCTTAAATAATACACATTCAAACCACTTGTAAACATTACATCTTGGCTAATAAATATTTGTTACAGTCAATGAAATAGCAAATGGCCGGAAATTAGTGTTCACATCTGTAAGTATTACCTCCATTATGCAGTACAGCTGGTTCTCCATGTCGATGCCTGGAAAGAGAGGTTTGCCCGTGTGCAGCTCAGCCAAGATGCAGCCCAGGCTCCACATGTCGATGGCTGTGCTGTAGTCTTTTCCCAGAAGCACCTCCGGAGACATGAAGAACAAAGTCTGGACGCAGGGATAGGCTGGAGGAGGGAGAGGGAAAGACAGTGTACAAAGTCTGTGGTATTTCATTTACTTAATCTATCAAATGGCAAACAATTAACAACTCTACAATATCTTTAAAGAAACATGGCTTACTATATAATGATAAAAAAAAAATAAGAAACCTACACACTCACTTTTGCTATGCTCAAAGCAGCTCGCCCCGAAGTCAATCACCTTGACCTGCTCATGGTCCTCATTGGACAGAAGGATGTTCTCCTGAAAAATCAACATGTAGGTGTGGCCAGTAATTTACCTATAATACATAGTAAGACTACTCTTATGAAAACATATTCATTTCTAACAACGTGGTGCACTGTAACAAATAATTAAAACAACTTGCATTTGTTTATTTGTTTATTTGTTAGGATCCCCATTAGCTTTGCCCTAAAGCGCAGCTAGTCTTCCTGGGGTCCACATTTAAAAACATACATTAAACATTACAATTAACACATTGAGTATTTCAATGCGAGGAATCAAGAATCAGTGAAAATTTGATTTAAATGCCCAACACTCATGGATTGTTTTTGATTTTGAGTTGAAACAACAAGCGGTTTCTCAGTGAAGATGGATAACTCTGGTTCCTACCGGTTTTAGGTCACAGTGGATGACCCTCTCCTTCTTGAGCATCTGAAGGCAGTTCAGCAGGTCTACAGCGTACCGTCTCACCCGAGACATGCTGAAACCCTGGAAATTGTTCTCCCTCATCTTCTCAAGTAGGTCTTTTCTGGAGACAATGAGAGCGATACACTTCCTTTACCTTTTGATCTCAAACAAACCCCAACCCCAAAGAAAAAACACACTCCCTCCATAGTTTTGGTACAAATTTGTCCTCATCTGTTTGCTTGCACGAGTCCAGCTGCTTGGTCATAATAAAGCAAGTGGACAAAAAAGTATTTTCTGAACGCACCCCAAGAGTTCAAAGGAGATGCAGAGATGGTTGCGGAAGTGGAAGTACTCCTTCATATGGAGGATGTTGGCTGTGTTGTTGGTGTCCTTCTTCCGCAGCGCATCTAAAATCTCCACCTCAGCCATCGCCTCGCGGTGGAAACTGAATACCAAGGACCACAGAGAACAATATAAGCTCAGTGAGAATGAGTGACTGCTGCCTAAACTGAATCATAAAGTATTAATTATTGTCTCATTAATGTAACAATTGTCTGATAAGATACTCAGCTTTCTCCCTTTTATATGTGACTGTCTGCTGTACTTAGGCTTTAGAAAATCTTTCACCTGTATTGGTTTCGAATGACTTTGAGGGCCACAAGCTCCATCGTTTTGTGGTCCCGGCACTTGAGGACCTGGCCAAAGGTGCCTTCACCGATCTCCTCCAGCACCTCGAAACGATAAGCGAAGTGGTCTTTCACGACCTGTGGATAAAAGGTTTAGCCCTTGATCAGCTGATAAAATGCACCATAGGACAAATACACCCACATTAGTGAGCCATCCCACAGTGCAAAGCCTCCAAATATCCACATCTAACTTCCAGTCATCCCAATGCAATGGCACAATGTTTATGTGGTGACAAACATGAATGAATGTTTTTTTAGTAGGGAGAAATCACTTAACCTTGTAGCAAATTGGAGCAAGTTGGAAGGAACAGGAAAGAGATTAACTGAAGGTAAAAATTACGCAAAAATGAATAAACTACTTTAAGTAACAGAGCACTGACAAAATTAAAGGTTAAATTCAAATTCAACTGCTTCAAACACTGGTTACTTGTTGTCCATTCCTACAGCGAATAGTTCAAGAGTTACCATCCTGTAGTATCCTTCCTCCGTATCATATCCAGAGTTGCGGGGGAAGGACTTGGAACCACGGATCTTCTTGGCATTCATGCCCAGGTACCACACCTGTGTGTAGTCCCTGATTTCCTCCCGCTCAAACTCTGTCAGATGTTTCCTGCAGGTCTTCAAGACATCTGTATGGAGGGGAAGAAAAGGTTTGTCCGGTGTTTTTCTCGCTTCCTCTCTCTCCATGTCCCCCTCTCATGTGTTTTTTTACTATGGGATTCTAAAAAGGCCTCAAAACTCATATCCCTACTACTCTGAAATCACTTGATACATTCTACCATAGGGCCTTACGGTTTATAACTGGGGATAGTTGCAGAACTCACCACTGTTTACTTTATCTGAAATTAGGATGGCCTTCGCTTAGTGTTAGAAGGGAACAACACTGTCTCCTCTTTGTCTACAATGCATTACTAAATCAGTTACCTTCATATCTTACATCTCTTTTAAAGCTCAAATCTATCTCTTATAAGACATGTGCACAGGAATATTTGACTCTTGAAACTCCCTTCATTAACACTGAACTTGGGAAATTAGCTTTTAGTTTTTATGCACCAGACAAGTGGAACAGGCTGCAGGAATTGCTGAAACTAAAACAGATGGTTTCACTCAATCATTTTAAGCTTTTATTGAAGGACATGGTAACAGTGGAGTGTTCCTGTTTCTATTGATCTGTAAAGTAAAATGTATATGTATGGCTTTATGTATTTTCTATATATTGTGTTGTTATATTGTGTGTCTCTGTGATGCTTTATTGTTATTGTATTGTATCAGGGCGTCAGTGTAAAAGAGGGCACCCGCTCTCAATTGACCACCCTGAATAAATAAAGGTAAATATTCTACACTTGGGACCTTTTAAACGATTCAAGGAGTCCTTCTACTGGTCTCAGCCCACTTACATGCAGGGGACATGGCCTGTCGTCCGTCAAAGGGCCTCTCCGTGTCTGTCTTCTGCTTCTGCCTGGAGTCTGAGCTTTCCTTGACGAAGCCTCGGCCGCTCTGCGTTCTCTCCTGCTGCTGTTGGTCACAAGGATCAAATGCATGCAGTGAAAATTTTGCCTAAAGGTTTCATGAGGCTAATAACACATGTGTAAATAAACAGGACTGACCAGACGACCACCATGGTGAGGTGTTTTCTGCTGGCTCTTGCAGATTTGTGGCAGGACAGTGTCCAGCTGCTGAGGGCGCCTGGGAGCCTTCACAGCCACGGAGTTTGGCTCCAGCAGGGGCAGGGTGCCTTTCTCGGTGTCAGTATTCACTTTGAATGTCTATGAATGTCAGAAATTCATAGTTCTTTAAAACAGATCATTTTAACAGACAACAACATCATAGGCTTCGATAAACACAGCCATAAACAACATAGCAATAAACAGGAAATTGTACATTTAATACAATCATGTCTGTTCTTTATTGAGCAGTACGTAATTAAGAGTAAAAGTAAAAGAGGGATGGATGCTCCTGCTGTTATATTCATGTGTGTGTATGTGTGGTGAACAAAGCATGCTACTTATTGATATGTGTTTAACAGAATAATAATCTTGCTATTTTACAGTGCCTTTATCAGGGTTATCTCTCAGACACAGCTCAATATAGCCCATAATACTCACATAAACTATATTTTTATTGTTCCTCTGCACCTCCAGACAAATGCTGTCAGAGGACCAGAGAGAGAAACCCTCCTGTAGTGGCTCTAGAGGGGGGAAAACCCAAAACCTTACCAGCCTCTTGTCCCTGCTGAAACCCTGCTGAATGCCTTCAGCCTGGAGCTTGAACCGCTGTGGCTGGGCTTCAGGTTTACCTGTAGGTAGCTGACGGGATGGGATGATATTGCAGTGAGAATTACACAATGAGCACACCTTAATCCACAAATGTACATCTTCAATCTTCTGTTTTTTTTGTTTTTCACTGACTTCACTGTACTAGCTCAAGGATGCTGCTTGGAGCAAAAACATCACAAAATCTATGGCTGTAAAAAGGAGTACTGGCAGATTGTGAAGCTGGCTTCAATCCATAGCCAACAGCAGTGGTTCTCAAAGTGGGGTCTAGGGAACCCCAGGAGGTCCCCACCAAAATGAGAAATAGTTTATTATTTTTATCTAGAGTTTAATTGATAAGAAATAATCACAGAGAGTGTATGAGGGACTTTTCTAATCATTCTCTAATCAACAGTTACACAGTCCTTGATATCGAAACGTTTGAGATCCCTTGATGTGAAACGCTAGAGATTTAAGTGAAAAATCAATTAAGCCAACCTTGTTGGGTTGTAGAGCGTTGTTCCTTCGTTTGAGAAGCTTCTCGGGCTTCTTTGAAATCTCTTTCCTGGAAGTTTCAATCAGGTCGGAAAAGTCCATGATGATCTTTTTGTCTGTCGATGTACTTCGGGAATCACTTATTGGAAACAGTCACTCGTCGTTGCACTTGACTGAACGCTGCAAACTGAACTTAACACTGGGTCATTTGTGACGGCGTAATGCTGCGCGTAATAAAGAACATTAGCAAAAATCCCTATAGTAATCCAACGGTAAAGTCTGGAAGGATACTATACACATATTATAGTACTGTCTTAGTGATACCATAGCACATAAACAATGCTATAAAGTGGCCTATGATGGTCATTATAAACTCAGACAGCTACAGACACAGTCCTAATATGAGTATTACAGTAATAACATAGGAGATAAAATACCATAACATATTATAAAGTCAATATAAAGTCATTCCAATCCAAAATGTTCTGCACACTGTAGGCTTACAGGTAGGATCTTAACCTGTCCAATAAAGTAACGGTATACATTATGGTTGGCCTGGCGTCTGCTTGAGTGCAGTGGACCACTTAAGATTTCGATATAAAGTCAATATTGAATACCACAGACACAGAAGAAGAATATTCTAGGAATATGAAAAATATGAGAAATGAAAGGATGAAAAATACCATTCAGCAGGATAAGGTCATTATAAACTCACTGAGTGCCACAGACACAATATCAGTCAATTTAGGAATATTATGGGGATATTATGCTTAATTTTGATAAACTAAAAATATAGTTAGGAAATCATGTCACAGCTTTTAAGTCAAATTGTTGAAACAAGTATTTGTGTATCGAATAACTGAAATGTGAAGGCAGACACTTCATCAGCTCCTCCCTCAGCCACAGCAGAGCGAGGCACTGAATTTGGTTTGAAAAAACGCTCTTTGGTCATGTGACACAGGCCTTCAGCATCCACACAACCCGGTGGCACTGAAGGCCCAACATATCAAAAAACCTTTCTGTTCACTGAGAAAGTTTAGGATCAGTTCTGAAAAATCATAATGAGAGATTTAGTGAGTTTGCATTTGCATTTCATATCTAAAGGAATCACAGATTTATGTGATATGACAACTTGATGTGTGATTTGATTTGAAGTGCAAGTTTGTTCTGTGATTTTCCAGCAACTTCATTCAGCAAACACTTGTTATGACTTGCTACGTTCAAACTACTGTAGGTAAATATGAAGTTCATCTTTGAACAGCCTTTTCTTTCTACTCCTGTTATGTGGAAAGATTTCACATTATAAGTATCCCATCACCCATTTAACCAGGAAATATTTTTGTTATCTGCTCCAGCTACCAGTTATGGGCATCAAACCAACCACTCCCTGACACAGTGTATTTGGTTAAGCATTCATTCATCATAATCTTTATTTGAACAGGAGAAATCACAGAGAGCAGTGCTTTTGTTTACAGTTGGTAGTAAGTATTATCATTGAAAATATATTGTAAAACTTTGTTATGAAAAACACACATAAAATAAAAACATAAACGAGACAAAGGATGAACAACAAAATCAGGAAAAAAAACATTACAGGGCTAAAAACACAATCCATTATAAAAAAAATATATAAACATTCAATTGTATGTACAGAATTAAAAGATCTAAAATGAAAGAATGGATGAGAGAATCAAAATATTGATTCTCTCAACACACACAATCAGAGTGCGGTGATCTTTCTATGAGGGGCTTATGTTAGATTTTATTTACATTTTTTACTCTCACAAAAGTGTAATAGTGTCAAAACGGTACTCGGTATTATTCACAACACTGAATTGCATGTAGTCCATTTTGTGATGTGGGTGATGGTTAGAGGAGTGGGGGGGCCTACAGAAACTCTTGCTGCCAGGCCCCTTGTGAACATCTTACATCAGTGGTTTATACACTTATTGACCTGAGGAGGGCGCTATAGTTAAAGGCCTACATTTTTAATTAAATCAGAATACAGATATGAATATGAGCAGCTGATTGACTTGTCTGCTGACATGAGAGAGAAGTAAGATGTTGGTGATCTCTGGATAAGATCATTTATGACCAGTAGAGTCTAACAACTGTGGATCAATCACTGGGTTCAAACTGTCTACAAGTAAAGCCAGAATCTACATCTATGACTGTTATAAACCTAAGAATTTAATTATCTGTGTTTGGTATTAAGTAAGTAAGTATTGGTAGATGAATTTTAATGGAGCGATTTTTTTGGAGATAGAAAATAAGCCTTGAAAAGCAGCATAACCTGATACAAGCTGATTACAGCCTGATATTCACTCAAATCAGTCATGAGTCATTTTTAATTCCCCTTCTCCTCAGAGAAACACTTTGTGGATAAACACAAGACACAAGTCTACCACTCACATAAGGGAACTCTATACATCACTGAATGCCAGTGGAGATTGAGGCTATGATATATTCTAAATATCTGTACTTTGGAATAAATATGAGGAGATTTTATATCAGGTTGGAAAGAGGAAGCAGCCCATGTTCATCAGAGAATCAGAGCAGAAATTAATTAAGAATCCCACCTGCATTTAACTTTGGATGTCTGTTTTTCGCCTCATTAATGCAAATGGTCCATTACAAATTAAAAATTAGGAAAAAAAATAATAATTATCCTGCTTCCATCTGCACCTTTACATGTAAAACAGATTTATTTTTTAGTTGTGGTTTTTGATTTATGCCAAATTACCCCAAAATGTTTCAAAATGCGCTGATAAGTATTTTTCATCAGTGTTTTTTTGTCTTATTGTGATAATTTACTTTTGGAGGGTCTGTTCCAAAACCAGCAGAAAAGACTTACCTCTCATTCAAAATGTTTTCTATTTTGTCATCCACAATAAACGGTTGCTCTTCTTCTTCTTCTTCTTCTTCTTTTGTGGTTCTTCTTCTTCTATGGTTCTTATTCTTTGAATATGTTATTAAACTGTCCGAAAAAAAAAATAATAATACATGAAGCCATTCTACTAATGTAATACAGTTCACAACATGTGCTCATCCTTCCCTCCACGTTTTGACAACAAACACAAATCAAATCCAAATCCATCCTGACAGGCTGTGAATAATCTTGTATGACTACTATAGACAAAACTACACAAAGTAAACCTTTAGCATAGTGTCCATTTAAGGCTAGATAATAAGTTTGCTCCTGTCACTCCTCTCCTATGAGCAAGGGACGGAGCCAGGCGTTTTGCCCCAACTGGGCGAACTGAGCCTCGCTGGTGACGTCATGACCGTTCAGTTAATGGGAAGGAAGTAACGTCGTGTTCAAAAAAAAAAAAAAAGAAGTAAAGTCGTGTTACGCAGATTGAAGAGACCGTTGCGGAGGCAGAGAGACTCGGTGAGTTTAACCCAGCAGAGGAATGGAAACGAATATGAGGCTGCGGCGCTCTGAATCATTAAAGCCTGTTTGCATATCAATTAGCGATAATCAGATCTAATGAACTGAAATAAGAGAATGGATTTCACTTCAAAAAGCTCAAGCTAGAAACAGTGTAGATACAGTAGATAAACATTAGCCCGCTTCTTTTTACTTTCGTTTTTGAGCATACGGGAATGACTCTTCCTGTCTGCATTCATTCCTGTGTGAATGGTAATAAGAATAACTTCATTAGTGGGTCTATAGCGCGTTGGAAAAAACAAAGTTTACAAATTGGATTGTATTGGGTCTGGGTTCCAGTTAAAAGAGCTCAAGGTAGGCTATAAGTTTAGAATCAGTAGGAACATTAGTCCGCTTCTTCTACTTTCATTTTTGAAAGTAAGTTTAGAAGTTAATTTCACTACTTATCCTACCTCTACTTATCCTAACCCTTTTTCCTGGGTTGAATTTAAAGACCAGTCATTAAACTGAGCATGTGATTGCCTATCCCCGTGTACTATTGTTATGTATTTATTTGCTTACTTTTTCTGATCAATATAGGGAACTGACGTTTTGTTCACTATGGGCTAGATGTAGGAAAACATCTACTTGATTTGATGTTTGAGGATGTTGGGGCGGGACATAACGCAGTGAGGGATCATTCAAAAGTCTAAACCAATGGAATATCAGTCAGGGAGAGGAAGGCAGTTTTACTTGATGGGAGGAGCGGGATTGTTCAAAAATCTGTGATGGTTTTATTGGTTGGAATTTATATTTACGCCTACTAGTGCAGTGTGTGCGATCAACAAATATTTGCCAATTAACTTATGTAATCTGACTGATTAGGCCATCCCACATATCTAAAACACTGGCATTGATGAAATGCAATGAGGTGAATTGCATAATTGTCCTTCGAGTTGAAAATGTCCTCTGATTTTACCAGGGAGCAATGGCAACATCTAAGGAGCTTCTCTTGGAAACACTGGAGGATTTGAGAGAGGAGGAGTTTAAGTCCTTCAAGTGGTTCCTGAATCAGGCTGACATCCTGGAAGGCTTCCCAGCGATGCGTAGGAGCCGGCTGGAGCGTGCAGACAGGATGGACACAGTGGATCAGATGATGCAGATTTATAGCCAACACTCTCCGGAGGTGACCATGAAGGTTTTAATGAAGATCAACAGGAATGATCTAGCGCAGTTTTTGTCAAACACCAGTTCAGGACCCAAAGGTAAATCATGGGAAGAAAAAATTATGTGAAAAACTTAGAACTGACACATAATTCAGTAATCCTAATGTGTAATTTATTGGTTAAATGCTGGCAGTTTCTGGTGATAATGAGTAATTATAAGCATTATAACAGTACTACATTAATGTAGTAATTTGTGCACTCACTGAATAATTATTATGTAATACTTTGGAAACATTGGCTTACTGGTCCTTTTCTTCTCTCTTTAATGGAACTTCCATATTCTTGATGACAGATGAGGATGTGACAGTACTGTTCAGTAAGGCTGACATCCTGGAACGCTTCCCAGAGATGCCTAGAGCCCCGCTGGAGAGGGCAGACAGGCAGGACACAGTGGATCTGACCGCGCACATCTATAGCGAACAACATCCGGAGGTGAACATGAAGGTTTTAATCAAGATCAACAGGAATGATCTGCAGCTTTTGTCAAACACCAGTTCAGGACCCAAAGGTAAATCATGAGAAGATAAAAAATATGTGAAAAGCTGACACATAATTCAGTGACATCCGCCTCATAAATTTAGTTATAGTACAACACTTTGTACCAACATTTTATATAAAGTGTGAGCTATGTCATTTTGACTTGTACTCGTCTATTCTGCGTCTAGATAACAGATGTGTGAGGAGAGACAGGCAGCTTTTTGTGAAACTCTTTGTGAGACACTTCAGTAGGTCTGGCCACACGAGGGATTGAACCTAGGCCCTCCAGTTGGGGGATGAACATCCTAACCACCAGCCAACTGGTCACCAAAATATTACACAAATTCAGACAATTTTCACCAGCCAAAGTGATTTCTTAGCCATCACAATACTTTCCAGAACAGGATGGATTGGTTGAAAACAATTATACCATGAATTTGAGAAATGCAATTGTCATTGCACTGGACCTTTAAGACAGGAGTCATATGCAGTATTTACTGTATATTATACTGTATACTATATATATATGTATGTATATCTATCTATCTATATATATCTATATCTATATATATATATATACAGCAAGCTGGCTAAATTTTTTAATTTTTGTATTGACCACATAGTTTGACATGGTGGAAAGATATTTTGAATGAGCTTAACTCATTTGAGGGTTACAAAACTCATAGTGACCGATAGAATATATCAAAACTGAGATTCAAGACCTTTATAAAAGCCAACCAGAGGATACAAAGTCTCATAATTGTGTTTGTGAACCGTTCCTGAGTCCCAACATTCACCTTTTTCAATCCATCCTTTCAATACATTACCTTCAAGTTGTGGCTGAGCATGGAGGCAGCGGTAATATTGCTGGCAGCAACACTAGCAACAGTTGATTTGTTGATGGAAAAAATGTCAACAAAGCTTCTATTTCCCTCTGTTTTTTGTTTTTCTGCACCACTAGAGAAGCTTTGCTTCATTTGTTTATGTCTTTGGCAGCAACTGGTGCAGTGGCCAGAAAAATAAGCTCAAAGACAAGAGGCAATATTGAGCTGGAAGTAGAATAGCCCACTACCACTGTAGGCTGACTGAACAGGGATGTGGCCATCACTCGAGACTGAAATAATTTGTACAGTAACAAAAATTGTCAGTTTCTTTTAAATTGATGAAAACATGTTTATATTCGCTCTATTCTTGTCTTTCGTCTGTCTTTTATACAATTCTAATTTTCATTTAATGTCTTGCAGCCTTAGGATCCTCAGCTGGAGCATCTGGTGTAGGAACCACAGTGAGAGGTAGGTGAAGTAATAGGACGTGAACCTGTGGTCCTGCTGTGGATCGATCACTGGGTTCAAATTGGCTACAGCAAGTAAAGCCAGAATCTACAGTGGGAATTTTCTCATTGACCACATAGTTTGACATGGTGGAAAGACATTTTGAATGAGCTTAACTTGTTTGAGGGTTACAAAACTCATAGTGACCGAAAACAGAGATTCGAGGCCTTTATAAAATGCTAACTGGAGGATACAAAGTCTCATAATTCTGAAATACAGGCATTCCTCTAGAGTTGTCAAATGCATATATGAAGAGTTTCATTCCAAAATGAAACATCCACATTTTGAAAGACTGACACGAGATTATAGCATTACAAAAAATATAGTAACCAATAGAATATCAAATTGAAACTAAAATGTTCAAAACAGAGATTCAAGGCCTTTACAAAATGCCAACTGGGTGATACAAAGTGTCATAATTGTGAAATACAGGCTTTACTCTAGAATTGTCAGATGTATTGATAGTATTCCCATGATGTCACATGCATTTCCTACAAAATATGGTACTTTACCATATACACAGCTCATTGGCTATGGCTGTCATTTGATTATAATCACCTGTTACTTTATTACAATCACCTGTTATTTTCCTTCCATGATGACCGTTTGGTGATGTAACAGAATATTATGAATATATGAAGAGTTTCATTCCAAAATGAAATATCCACCATTTCAAAATGATTGCTGGCATCAAAGTAAATCAGTTTCTGGGTCACTATTCCTGTTACATGAGTCATCTTAATTGCTTAGAAAATCTAATCTAACTAGATCTAACTGATCAACCAACCAGCCATAGAACAGAATGATATAAGGCAAATATCAGGAAAAGCACAAACAGCCTACCTATTCCACCTAGCCTAACCTACAGCTACAGCCCCAGCCTTAAAATCTGACGATTGAATTAGCTGTGATTTTGAAATATTGATTGATGAATTTCAGACAGTAACATTTTGGATATAGAAAATAAGCAGACATAAACATATATTTTTCAAATGAAACCCTTCATGTTATAATCCTTCAGAAGCAAAGTAGCCTGATACAAGCTGATTTTAGCCTGATGCTCACTCAAATCAATCACCTAATGAGTCATTTTTCATTCCCTTTCTCCTCAGAGGAGCACTTTGTGGATAAACACCGGGATGAGCTGATCCAGAAAGTGCGCATGGTCGCAACAATCTTGGATAAGCTCCTGACTAAGAAAGTTATCAAGCAAGAAGGCTACAATAAAGTCAGCTCTAAATCTACCACTCAGGACCAGATGAGGGAACTTTATAACTTACTGAACGCCAAGAAAGGCAAAGATATCTTCTATGATATCCTTGAGCAAGAGGAGAATCTTCTTATAGATGAACTCAAGGAACTGTCATTTTTTTAGGGCTGCAACTAACAATTATTTTCATTGTTGATTAATCTGTCGATTATTTTCTCGATTAATCGATTCGTTGTTTGGTCTATAAAATGTCAGAAAATGGTGGTCAGTGTTTCCCAAAGCCCAAGATGACGTCCTCAAATGTCTTGTTTTGTCCACAACCCAAAGATATTCAGTTTACTGTCATAGAGGAGTAAAGAAACCAGAAAATATTCACATTTAAGAAGCTGGAATCAGAGAATTTTGACTTATTTTTCTTAAAAAATTGCTCAAACCGATTAATCGATTATCAAAATAGTTGCCGATTAATTTAATAGTTGACAACTAATCGATTAATCGTTGCAGCTCTACATTTTTTAGACTAAACATAGACAACTTGAGCTCAATATTTTTTTTATACATTCACAGAACAATTTTATATGATCTGGGAAATATTCATGTTTGTACTCTATCTTTATTTTTATTTCAATTTCTGCAAATTGCTGTTTGACCCTTGGCTTTATTTCATTCAATGTTAATGTAAAGCTCTCATACTTTAGATAAGTTAGTGTGATTATAGTGCAATGTCATCATCTGCCATCATCTATGGGGCAGGAATTAATTAAGAATCCCACCTGCATTTGACTTTGGATGTCTGTTTTTATTCTCATTAATTTATGCAAATGGTCATGAAGAAGAAGAAGAAGAAAAAAAACTGATTGTCCTGCTTCCATCTGCACCTTTAAACAGATTTATTTTTGAGTCGTGGTTTTTGATTTATGCCAGATTACCCAAAAACCTTTCAAAGTGGGCTGATTAAGTATTTTTATCAGTGTTTTTTAGTCTTATTGTGATAATTTTGCTTTTGGAGGGTCTGTTTCACAACCAGCTTGCAAGACTTACCTTTCATTCAAAATATTTTCTATTTTGTCAGCCATAATCAGTGGTTCTTATTCTTGAGTTGATTAAACTGTCCTAAAAACATTACATGAAGCCATTCTACTAATGCAATACAGTTTACAATTCACAACATGTGCTCATCCTTCCCTCTGGGTTTTGAAAACAAACACAAATCAAATCCATCCAGACAGGCTATGAATAGTCTTGTATGGCTACTATAGGCAAAACTACATAAAGTAAACCTTAAGCACAGTTTGCATTTACAAATAACTCAATGTAAGGATGACTGCTGCCTGTGGTGAATACAATCTGCATTATTCAGAAATCACACAAAAACAGCAGTATGTCTTCACTGAGATCATGTTAAGGTTTACATGGCCTTTAAGTGAATATTCAGAGGCTGTGATAGCTGTCTAACAAAGTGCTGTACTGTAGTCTGTAAGCAAGCCCCATCACGTTGATCTTGTTCAACCAGTTTGTGCTTCTTCAAAGAAATTTAGCCAGATACTAAAAATTGTGTTGCATGGAATATTTGCTGCAAAACTGCTCCTTCAGTTAACAGCTTAATGGATTTGCCACAGACTGAATTGTATTCATTGCCCAAATCGCCTAATCAAGAAAATGTCTGAGAGTTTTTTCTTTTCTAATGGTGCAACCAGGTTTTGTTCAGCCTACATTTGGACTGAGTACCGGTCCTTCAGGGTCTCTACCTATTAAAGTCCTTTTCCAAGTAGTTTAAAAATATAATAAAAGTTACATGAATATTCAAAGATATGGTTTAACATCTGCATCGTTTGGTATCAGGTGTCTTATTCTCCATACACTGTAGGCCTACATACCCTTTAAAACATTAGGTTTGTGGTACACATAATCACCCCTACACGTATTTATCTTTTACTTTTTCATAAAGCACATTTGAGCACTACACATCTGGCATTGCTGCTGTTTCGTCAGGTTCACCAAAAAGCGACAAACTTTCATTTTGTTTCACAGATATTGTAAATTTCACCAGCAGCAATACGAGTGCAAACAGGACACTTTTAATATACACAATCCTTTTGATTCAGTTCTCTTCGATCAAAAAGATGTGAATGCTGAAATTCACGTGCAGCTGGAACTACATTACCCAACATCCGTTGCGAGCTAGCAAGCTATTTAACAACAACAAACGTGCCCCTGTTCGAAGTATGGATGACCTATTTTTGTGTGAAATTGTAGGTCATGAAGAGTGAATGCTGCCAGTGCCAAGACTGACAAGTGTACGCTAAACAGGTTTGTGCTCTACATTCAGTTTTAGGTGTTTTATGAATTGCTACGAAGGGTAATTTGGCCAGTTAGAGATGAGATTCAGTTAGTGAGCCGATTTAGCCGCAAATTACTTAGCAACGAATCTGCAAACTCTAGCAACTGCCTATATCAAATGTAACCTTAATTTTTCATATGTCCTATTACCTATTGTTGCTTTATGGATACTGGTGGACCCAAATGTTATCACGCCTGAACGTTAACGTTAGTGTTTTACAGTTAGCTTGCTAGCTAGCTCGCTAGGTGTCCTTTCAATTGATTGACAGTTATGTTTCTGACCTATAACGTTAGTGTCTCAGTTGTTGCCCCAGCTATACGCCAAGCCTGCCATGAGACTATCTGACATTGTCTTTTCACAGTGAAAAATTCAGTCCTCTACTTTTAATGAATCAGATTCCACTTCCTCTGCTGAACTTGAGTATGACTCTGCTCCACAGGAGTGTGCTTCTGCACAGCTGGCAGATATGAGTTGCACCTTACATCTGTTGGTTGCCCGCAGTGACTTCTGCCATGGCCGCTGTCTACTGCTGTTGTGTCGACAGTCCCTGCTGCTCCGGGCGTTCAGCTCCAGGCCCCAGATCAGCCGCAGCCTGCGAGAGAGCTACAGACTGCTGCAGCTGCCAGACGAGGGGGGCAGCAGCCCTGCGCAGGTGAAAGAGGCCTATCTGCGTCTGGCCAAGCTCTACCATCCTGATTCTGGGGCTGCGACTGCAGATGCGGTCCTGTTTGCTCGGGTTGAAGAGGCCTACCGCGCCGTCCTGGCACATCAGAGCCAGACCAAGAAACGTGATGGAGTGAAGGAAGCGGAGGATGAGGAGTCAAAAGGCATGGCACCTCAACATAGACACTACCTCAGCTATGAGGGTGTAGGTTCAGGCACGCCCAGCCAGCGTGAACGTCAGTACCGGCAGTTTCGTGTAGACCGGGCAGCCGAGCAGGTTTTGGACTACCGGCAGAGGGAGCATGAGAGAGCAGCTGCCGCGGAGGGAGCGCTGGTGGAAAGGGACATGCGTCAGCGCAGCCAGAAGATTAAGATCACCCAGGCTGTGGAAAGGCTGGTGGAGGACCTGATCCAAGAGTCCATGGCCCGCGGAGACTTCAGGAACCTAAGCGGAGCTGGAAAGCCCCTCAGCAAGTTTGAGCACAATCCATACGCTGATCCTATGACCCACAACCTCAACCGCATCCTCATAGACAATGGCTACCAGCCGCCCTGGATCGTCACCCAGCGTGACATCCGAGAGACAACCGCTACGTTCCGCAGTCGGCTGCTGGAGGGGAGGGCCAGGCTGGGTGACCCCATGACCCCCAAAGAGCACAGCCAGTGGGAGCAGCTGTGTGGATCTGTTGGGGAGGAGCTGGTGAAACTTAACAAGATCGTGGACAATTTTAACCTCATTGTACCAATGCTCAACATGCAAATGGTTCACTTCAGTTTGGCCCGGGAGATTGACCGTGCTGAGAAAGCAGCCCACCAGCACAGACGGGACCAAGAGAAGGAGAGAGAGAAAGAGAGAGAGAGGAGGAAGGAGGAGAAAAAAAGAACCAATGCAGCACCGAGGCTTAAAGACACTAAACAAGGTCTGATGTCTTGGGTGCAGAATTTACTCAGATGAAAACACCAAAGCTCTGGAATCTAAGTGAATAGAAAAGTCATTTCAAATCAATGTTTTGTTTATTTTTCCACTACAACAAATCATTATAATCGTTGGAACATTATGTCACACAGACTTACAAACCTGTGCTTGGTTGGTACTAATGCATTCAATCTGAATCTAAGTCACTGGCACTGGAGCCACTGAACACAGTTAACCAATTTTACTGTATGCTAATGCAGTGTTATTTCCCAGATCCACAGGATTTTGATCAAGTTACAACAAGGATAATATTGTACAACCATGGTGGATTTATTTTAACTCTTGCATTTTGTGAATGTAGAAGTGTCCTTGACTTTAAGGATGATGAACTGAATCTGTTGTTAGCACAGGTTACAACACAGGGAAGTTGTAAATTGTTTCTGTGAAATTACAGGTCTGAAAAAAAAAAAAAAAAAAGTGTAACATTTGACTGCTAATTATAATAATTCAAAATGTTGTGTTACATTAAGATCATTATGATTTTTGAAGCTGGAAAATCTTCAAACGACCGATCCTCTCATCCTATCCTGGTAGCTGCTCCAGTGTTGCAGGGTTGCAGATGACGATTGGCTCCTTGCCTCTGGCTCCGTTAGCTGCAGCGGCCCCGTGCAGCGCCTGAGCGACGGCCCTGGACGGGGTTATCGCCTTGGTCCAGTCATGGGCAATGTACTGGTGATAGGGATCATGGGAGTTCTCCAGCTTCTTGGAGCGAATGTAGCTGAGCATGATGCCGAACGTGAAGAAACTGAACATGCCCACCACCAGAAGAATATACATAATGCCCTGAGACTGAGCATGAACCGTGGGTCCGGACGTGTGGTGCACAGCCTGCTGGGTAGTGTAGTTTTGAGGTATCGGTGGAGCCAGCGCACTTGTTCCGTTCAGGCAGTGCTGCAGAAAGGAGAGCAGGAGAGACTGCAGCTCTGTGGTGTTAATGTGTAACATGGCTGACCTCTGCTGGGCACTGAGCGAAATGCAGCTGGGCCAACTGAGGAGGGAGATGAGGAGGGTGTAAGAAACACCAATTCAACACATAGCAAAGATCTGTTGCTTAACATCACCTTTTCTTTATCTCTAGACAAGTAAAGCATATCTCAATAGTGCATAAATTTAGGATCATTGATTTTTTTTTTCTCCCAAATCCCCCCTTTGGAGCAATAAAGAGATGCACATGAGAATATACTGTACATCTGTATTGTAAGAAGTGCTTGAGACAAATAAGAAAAGCATGATATCTCACTTGTAGATGGCTACATTCACAGATTGCTGATAGATTTGTGAGATGTTTCTCCTTAGAGACTTAAAAGAGAATGAGTGCATATTAAGACGTGAGAAACCAAATGAAAGAGCTAGGTGAGAAGCATGGTATACCAGAGTGAGATAATCCAAGGCTTGTTTCTCAGGAGCAGAATTTCAGAAGTATGGGAAAATGGTCAAACTCTCACACTGATTTTAAACAAAAGTAATCTATGTCTAAGTAAACGAGAGGAAGAGGAAATCTTTTTTAGGATATTGCTTTCTTATTATATTATCTTTCTTATTGCTTTCTTACGTATTCCTTCCTTGAATATGTATTCTTCGCTTCTTTAATTTCAAACACCAGCTGGAATACTTTATACAGTCTGGTTTTTAGCTTGGCTGACTTTTGAGAATTAGAAAGAGAGATTTGGTACATTTTGAGTGCAGGGGAAATGGTATAGAGAATGACAAGTGAAACATCTAAAAGATCATTATAACGGAGTGAAGTTCAGTTGAAATAAATGAGCGTACCTTTCAAGGATCAGTAATTAGTTCATGTTGCCACTGGCATCGGTAGAAATCGATAATTCCAGGTCTGTTTCTCCACGTATCGTAGGAACAGGAGCCGCCGGCAGTCTGGATTACTCCTCAACTACACTTCCAATCAAATGTACATCTCTCCTTCTCTCAGCCACACTCTCTGTTCCTCCTTCCCACTCGTGCATTCACCCACCAGAGACATGCAGCACGGTTCCACATGTCAACACATTTAATGAAACGGCGAGGTCACAGGGAAAGGTCGAAACCTCAGGATAGTGAGGCAGCGGCGCCGCGTGACTTTCCTCCAAGAGTCACACTGGAAACCGCTCTGCTCTGTGGACTCATCGCCTGCCACCAACAATTTTCTGTAGATACTTTTATCAGTACAGTTGGTGTTGATGTTGGTGTAGATATATAGATTTGAGTTAGATATATTTATTTCATCTTTACACCAGACCATGGTCAAATAATCTGGACAATTCAAATACTGGGTAAATTACAGGCCATTAATTTCACAGTAATGACCGTAAAAGTAATATCCAAGTAAAATAGATGTAATAATAGCATTAGAATGAATTACTGAGTAATGTACAAGTGAACAAATGTGCTTTTACCAGTAATTGTATTAGATAAGTGGCACTAGCACACACTTGAAAACTTAGAAAGGTGCTGGAGGTGAAGGATAAACTATATTCAAAAAGGAAGAAACACACTGCCTGTATTGATTTATCTTCCATTCAGTACAGAAAGTGACGACACCTGTGCAGAAATGATCAGTGTTTTTTCATTAGGTTTTCATTTGCTTCTAATGTAGAATACATACAGTAATACATTATACATTTTAGAAAAGACATACCAGGCTATGTACAATATTCACATATGTATACAAACTCCTTACCAACTCCACACAAATAACAACAGAAACCAACACAAACCCCAGAGCGGGCCAAGCTGCTAAAAGCACCTTTTTTTTTTTTTAACTTATTACTCAGTAATTACCAGTCATTTTAATGCTATGACTAGTTATTGCATCTATTTTACTTGGACATTACTTTGTTATTTCCAGTCATTACTACTGTACGTAATTAATGGCGTGTAATTTAAAGCATTACCAAATATGGTCATGAAAATGGCAAGAAAAGTATACTGAAGTGGCTTTCACATAATTGTGTGACTCAAACCCATCTGACACTCCAAGCAGGGAGAAAAGCAAATGCTAAGAATTATTTGCAGGTACAGTTTCACTGAAGTTTGGTCACAGCCACAGAAGACCACCGACTTTTCTGGTTCACTCACACCCACAATGATTTAAGTGCTGATAGATTGTGTTTGGTGTTATTTTGTGTTCACCCTGTGGTCAGTATGTAGCCGCAGTTGTGAAGGGTGAATAGGGTTTTTTGGTATGTAATGTAAGAATACCTAATGTTCACATTTTTGCAGTGTGTGAGTGCAGGGTCTGTGAGAGTGTGTGGTCATCTCTGGAGAACAAAGCTGCTTTCAGAGCAGAGGGAGTGTGGAGAGAATGCAGCACAGCTTAGACCAGATTGAGTTACAGCACCATCACCTCCAAATGTCCTTCTTTCACCCACTGTGCCAGTCGTGTGTGTGTGTGTGTGTGTGTGTGTGTGTTGCCTGAAACCAATAATGAATGGGAGTTTAAGCTGAAGTTTGCAAGTTTCAATAGTTTTTATTGAGCATGGAATGGATTTTTCATGTTCAGTGTTGTTTTCCACGCTCAGTGTCCACAAAGGAATGACATTCTCTGCAAGTCTGATGGGTGTTTCGTGAGATAAATTATGAGATAAATTGGAAATAATTCTTCTTCTTCTTCTTGTTCTTCTTCTTCTTCTTCTTGCTTGTTGGATGATTTCAGAAGAATGTAGAGTTGTCTGGAAGTTTACAGAGTCTGGAAATTCTTCTGAAATCCAACAACTAGTAGAAAAGAATTGCTCTAATATAGGCCAATTCTATTAACTTAACACCTTGTATAGTGGCAGTGGCAGGCAAGGCAAAGGACAAGATGTGCTTCAATGTTGTATTTTCTTCAAACATTTTCAGACAAAGTACAGTATATCTTTGTAGAACACACAAGTAGTTGCATAACTGTTGAGGCAGCATTGCAGGCAACATCCTGAAAAATACTGTAATCTTTAGTTCCTCAACACTTTGTCAGTGTCATGGTTAACACCGATAAAAGGTTAACTCATTTGAAAAACAATTTTCTATTTTAGTCAGTGTTTGCCACCCACAGCAGTAGTGCAGTAGACTAGAGTTACTGGCAAAAACCTCCTGTGCTTTTAAGTGCAACTGCAAACTTAGACATGCTTAGACAAATCAGAATAGTTTTGCCTAATAAGACGTTGGCACAAAGACTTCCTGTGAACGATTACGAAACACTCAAGCTCCTGTAGGAGTGTGCAGCCACTGCCAGCGTGTGATGTTATGATATCAGACATCAAATTCAAGGACTTTTCAATGACTTTAACGATCATATTAGGTGGAATTCAAGGACTCAACATTGGCATGTTATGGGGTAAGACATGATGTTGGTCAAAATCATAGAGGCCTTGTGTATTCATGCATTCATGATTTTGTGAAGTCAAGAAATAGTGAAATGATTCATTTTAAAACTGCTGCTATGTCAACACAAATATCCATCACAGTGTTTTCCTCAGGTATTAGGACAGACAGCTGAGGCATGTTGATGAATTTGGGTGCTATTTTAGAATTAAAAATCAAGTACCTTTGAGACCATGCATTCATTTTCAAAATCTTTTAAGGCCATATTTTATTTTTCTCAAATCCACAGGCTTTCAAGGATTTCAAACACCTGTGGGAACCGTGTGAAATCCTCATGTACAGCTAAAGGTAATGCTCCAGTGGCTTATATTTACTTTACAGTTAACCATACATGTTGCATAGCCGACTGTGTGTGACTAAGGCTTTCAAAAATCGACCTCTCACGCGTGGCCTTCAGCACGTCATGATGCGCTAATGACAGCTGACAGTCGTAGCGTGTTCCAGATGTTCTTTTCACCTGGTGGAAACAAATGAAAATAAACACTCGAAATAGCAAAAAAAAAAACTTTACTTTTTTCCCCAAATCAGGTGTTGTGCAAGCCAATAATAATCTGTATCATGGAGAAGATAATTCAAAGCATATGAGGAGATGTCAAATCTGTCTCACCAGTAATGCAGTTACTCCAGCTGCACCCCGTCACAGCTGTCTTTTGATTCCAACAGTCTGGAAAAAGAAAAAGAAAAAAAAAGTGAATAAGTTGGAACTAATTCAGACACAAGAAACAGGCGGGAAAAGGTGAGATGAAAACAACTAATCCAGAGCTAATCGTCTGCTTTTTGGAAGCAATATTCATTCAAACATCATCCTAAAGATTATATTAAAAGAGTATAGGAAAGGATTGAGTTAATTGATTTGTATATGGTTACAGCCTGATCCACTGGTCAAATATGACGACAGTAATGCTGGTGTGGTGCAGTAATGAGGCAGGCTGTCTCTATATGTTGCATAACTGTATGAGCAATTGCATTCTGGGTAGGGCATTAGTAAGTAACTGTATGTTTTTGTTGTGTGCTAAATGAAGCTGCCTGTGGTACAGATAAGTTAATTTCAGAGTTAAGTATCGTATGATCTCCTGTCATATGGTTCGTGAAGTCGATCATAGGGTCAGTTGGCAGCTGAGAGTGTAACTTGATCTGTGTTTAGGACGCCACTTTTTCAGCACGTCGCATAAAGGGAGAGGACTCACTCGGCCTGGGCCTTGAGGGCTTTGCGAGCCTCCCGCTCCTCGTGCTCCGCTGAGATCTTCTTGTAACAGTAGACCAGAACCACAATCAGCCACAGCTGGAGAACCACGATCAGCACGTACATCATGATCTCCGAGATCACTGCCGTCAGCTCCCGATTGGCTGGGAAAAGAGGAACCAGAAATGGAGCGTTATATAGAAGCAGAGGCCTGTCCAGCGGGCTTTCTGTGCAGATTGGAGTTTTACTGTGCGGTCGACATCCGGGACTTCCAAGTCGGCTGCTGAACAGTGTTGTATTTATGTCCTCTTTTGTTGGAAAATCAAACCCAGAAGACATACAATAAACAAATACAGACGTCCTGCAGCTTAACAAGTTAATTTGACGATCTTCATTCAAACAACAGTCTGGCTAACTGCAAACTTGCAATAAAGGCGCATCTATGTGTTTTCTTACTGCTGACTGACACAAAACTTTATTTTTCGGCTTGTTGAGAAGGTTAAAGGTCACCACTGCGTCATAACTCAGAGTGTCCGACTTAATCGCCCCACTTTGGAGGACATTTAGTTTTTCCGATATCCGATAGCAACGCGCAATTTGTTATACAAACATTACTTGGAGGCAGAGCTGCTCTGAAGGCAGAAATAATCTCACTGGTAGTGTTAAACCTCAGTGGGCGGAGCCAGAGAACTAGAGCACAAGTTGGGTTACTGGAAAACTTGATTGGCAAAGAAGGAACTCTGGTAAAACTATATATAATTGGCAATGACTTATTTTATTTAATTAATTCTTGTCTTACCCCTCTCTTTTTTCACTGCAGGCTTCAGCCTAAGACTGCTGTTAAGATGAAAAACTGTGGTTCTTTAGCTCCGCCCACTGAGGTGTAACTCAACCAATGAGATTATTTCTGTCTCTGAGAAACGTTTGTACAACTAGAACTCCAATCTGCATTTTCTCTGGGGGGACAGAGAACTGGGTCAGAGGTGAGGAGACATGGAACTAAGCTTTTATCTTAAATCTTAGGGTTTAATTGGCGTTAACGACTACAAAGAACTCTGTGAACGACAAAAAAAAAAAATCTTGATAGGAAAATAATGCACATGATAAAAATGAGACAAAAGCCACCCTTTGACAGGTGGACACCGCCTCACCTACAGCCACCACGCTGAGCTCCACCTCCTTCTCCACGGTGACGTGCTGATTGCGCGACAGGAAGAGGGTGCGGTGGAAGGTGCAGCGGTACGTGCCGGTGTCGTTGAAAGTGACGTTTTGAATATAAACGGCTCCTATCTGAATGTCGGCGTCTCGTGTCCCACGCCACTCCAGACGGCTGCCGAAGTCTTCGTGGAGGATGTAGGCATCGGGGTGCTCGTAGTGGAAGATCTGAAATGTGTAAAAAAAAAAAACATCTTTTCATTCTGTTTTCAGACTCATAGGCTGCAGTTACTGGGCCGGGGCGATAATTCGATATTATCGTTTAGTGGAGTCGTATCGTGATGGTATGGTGCTTTTGGGATATTGTGACACACAATTCTGCTGTCTAAATTGATGAAAACAAGCAAATTTTATTTAAAAACTCACAACAACAAACTGAAAAAATTGGGTATGGTAGGAATATTATTTCAAAATTTCAGACCTGACATTACCATTCAGTTCAATGGGATGAACATTAATTTCATTATTTAACCTGTGATTTTCCATACGTTATCCATATTGTGATATATCGATATTGACTCCTTATGGACTCCTTAAACTCCTTATGAATATTGTGATATTGATGTCAACCATATCGCCCAGTCCTTAACAGTTACACACATTTACTCCCTAGTAGTTGCCCATGGGAGCAGTTTGGGGGTTGAGTGCCTTGCTCAAGGGCATGTTGACAGTAGAAGAGAGCATTTCTCATTCATGTATCCCAATCAGATTGTATGGTTCAGGGATGAAAACCAATTCCACCTTCCATTCCCAAGTGTATTTCACTGTCGTGTAGGCCAGTGGGTCAGGACCCCCCAGCGGATCACGAGATAATTTTGGGTGGTTGGGAGATGAGATAGAGCAAAAAGCATAATACTTCTATACAATTTTATTATCTCTATTTTTTCTGATGTATATTTTCTGATTTTGTTTTCTCCTGAAATACTGAAACGTTTTCAGCCTTTATGCCTCCTCTGATAATCACAAATATCCATCACAGGGTTTTCCTCAGGATGTGAAGTATTAAAGCCTCTGATAAAAACCAATCTGATTATCAAATGATGAAACAACCTGAAAAGGGAAAATAATAACACGTAATCTTGCAAATGCAGTCACACTGCGTATGAACCGAATGAACCAGTCTTCAAGGAGTTGGCTACTCACATGCATGAACTCCTCCTCTCCCTCTGGTTTGAAGTGCCAGTCCACCGTGGTTTCGGCAGAGACCTCCTCTCTGATTTTACAGGAGATGCAGCCCAGCAGGAAGCCTCCACCCGCCACAGCTTCTGTCAAGGAGTCCACCTCTGAACAGCCAGCATGGCACTGGGACACTGTGCGAGGAAGAAGAAGAAGAAGAAGAAGAAGAAGGAGGAGGAGGAGGAGGAGCAGGAGGGGAAGGAGCAGGAGAAGAAGATGTAGGAGAAGAAGAAGAAGAAGAAGAAGGAAGAAGGAGAAGAAGGAAAAGAATAAGGAGAAGGAAGAGAAGTAGAAGAAGGAAAATAATTAGAAGGAAGAGAAGGAGAAGAATAAGGAGAAGGAGGAGGAGAAGGAGAACAAGAAGGAGAATAAGAAGAAGAAGAAGATTGAAGAAGAATTTGAACAAGAACAAGAAGATTACCTGTACTGCTTCTCTTATCAAAGTTAAAAAGTTACAAAAGTTGCACAGTCTTTGTGAAATAAAACAAACAAACAAATTATCAGCCTGTCCAGAGGAATAGAAATAGCACCAGACTATATAAGAGTAATATCATGGTAACAACAAGAGATTTACAGGAAAAGTAGCCTACTACTGAGGTGAGAGATGCATGGCTTGGGGTTTTGCAAGTCAGAGAAAGAGGAGACAGAGTAGGCTAATTAAAGTAGAAAAAGTAGAACAAGGCAAAAGAATGTCTATTTGAAATCGATGAGTGTTAATAATGTGAACAGAGAAGGCAGTGTGGAGTCACTATCAGCCTTACATAAACTCCCTTTGGCTGTTGATGGGACCGTCAGGGAGTCAGGCAGTGGAGGGTGAACCCACCTGAACCCAGTTTACAAAGCCTTTTTTAAACTAATATAAAGCTGTTCAGGTTTATAATATACATAATGGCAAATATCATGAGGGTGATATAAGCTACATGGTCTTCTCAAGAGGATAAAGCATTTTATCAATATAAAGAAAAAAGGGAAAATCTACTTGTTTATTATTTTGTGTTTATATTGATGGTGCTGACTGGAGTTCAGAGTTTATACACCTTTTATTCCTTAATTAATTTAATCACATAGGCATGCAAGGCTCTGAGAACCCATAAAGAAACCCATGAAGTCCACTCAAGAAACTCTTAATCCTAAATATTTCTGGTCCAACCATCATCATTATCAATATACCACATATCAATTATTAATACGCCTAACATCATTACAACGGCAAAAATCATAATTTCTCCTAATTAAAAGCACATCTGATCTCTCTGGTGGAACACAAACCAACAGCTGATGGTTCAGGACTTACCAAAAAGATTAAAGACAACCAGGAGATACAAATGACGCATCATTTCCGCTGGATCAACTTTTGGCCGAGCAGTTGAACAAAATCTGAACTTTCCTTGAACTTTCCTCGACGTTAGCCTGGTGAAGTGTCGAGAAATATTACTGCCGATAAATAATTACATTATTTCACTCAATTCCTGAATAGTTCCATGTTTCCTCGCGACGAACTTGTCCGACCTTTCACTCAGATGGTCACACTGTCAATCCATTTGGTTTATCTGTCGCAATCAGCAGTTTTCTAGGCTTTTTCCAAGTCAGGGAAATAATTGCTGAAATAGCACACGCGTGAAAACTGCGCAAAACAGCGACAAAAAGGAAAAGAAAACACTGTAACCCTTGTAGGTCTTAGCAGTGGTTTTAAGTCTCCGCTGCAGTCCCGTCTGAATTTAAGGCAGCTATATTTAGAGCGTGTGAATCCAGGAGTGTTGGATGTTTCAGCTGGTGAAGCCAACTGGGAATCTGAGATCCACTTCATGACAGTCAACCCTAACACAAGACGAGCTTTCTTCTGGACGTCTTCTGCTTTATTTTGCTTGGATACCGGCTGCAAAAGGATGCTATGTAAACTCAAGAAAGAAAAGAAGAAGAAGCTTGCAAAAACAAAAAAGCTGTGTGAAAAGTGTGTGTTTTTTTTCATGGGGTGTATTAATTTTAAATAATTGTAATGAAGGAATCAGTGGGTAATATTATAGGGCTGTGGTTTCTGTTTCTTGCCCTATCTATTAACATTATGTTTTAGCTCAAAGTTCCTGTTATGGAATTGTTTCCTTGTGTTTTATTTTGTTTACATGCTGTATTTCATGATTTTGTCTTGTGATTGATTGTTGATCAGTTAGATCTAGTTAGGCTCGTTCTTAGTCAAGTCCTTTGAGGCATTCTTGTGATGAAGGGCTATATAAAATATAAATAAATGGACTTGACTTGACTTCTACACTGGTTCTTTCCTAAAGAAGAAAAACAGAGTGTAGGCTATGCACATCCCCATAGATCTTCTTAAAAAAGTGGTGCTGAACATACAAATAAACAGTATTAAAGGCAAAAAGTGCCCGCACACATTATATTAATTTCCCATGCTTTAATAATCCTACACCAAACAACAGCAACATTTCTCCCACAGTGGGCTTTGTCATTTTCTTTTCTAAAGAAGGGCAGCAAAGTCTGACATGCAAAATAATCCTTGAAATGTTTTGTTAAACAAATCAAGTTGGACAAACACCTGCTGGGAGGAGTGAGCCTGAACACCTTCATGGATGGGAGCTCGTCACTCTTTATTATTGTGCAATACTTTATTGATCCCTGTAGGGAAATCCTCTGTTGTCTATACTTTGTTATAAACATGTGGGACAGTATATGCAAATGTTGCTCAAGTTTATTTGCTTATTATGCGCATATGACAATGTAGACACAAATGTGACCTTTTATCTAGATTTACATCCTCTCTTACTTGGTAATGTTAAGGCAGTTTGCCGTCACACTTTGTTAGTTTGTTTATTGGAATGAGACAGCAGTATCCTTTCGGCATCAGTTTGATAGTGACTCAGCTGTTGAATGGACTTTCAAGCCAATACTTTTTTGTGTTTATTTGTGAATTATTATAAAATATGATAACATCTTCTTGTGCTACTTTTGCTCTACTGATTGGGCCTTAAAAGAGCTGGAAGTACAGACAGTATCTTCCCTTCATTACAGCTGATTCTTACTTTGTGTCCTTTTGTTTCACAGCACTTTTTTTTTACTGTTTTGGGAAACATGTGATTACTATTAATTCATTTCATTAATAAAATCATCATTTTTTCACTCACTTTCACTCAGTTTTCCCTCACCTTTTCAGTCTCAATTCAATTCCTATCACCAGAAATGGTCACATCATTTTTTTTTTTTTTTTTTTATACATTTCTTACTGACCTTCTACTGTCCCTATCAGCTTTGAGATCTGCTATCTGAGGCTGTGACAGTCAGTCAATGCCAACGGCCGCTCAGAAAAACAAGGCCACTGGAGTCAAGGCTGACAAAACAGACAGTGACTGAAGGCCTCATCTCGCGCATCAAGAGACTCACGTGGTCCAAACAGGCGGCGTGTTGACGTGATAAATGAGATGAGGGGTTCGTTTTTTTTTTTTTTTTTTTTTTTTTTTTTTGTGGTGCTCTCTGACGTAACAAGTCAGGCCGAATCAACCGTACAGCCCACTCTGAAGAGGCTATACCGAGATAATAGAAATGTCATGAATGCACTTGAGTAGCAAGACGTATATGCGAGGGTGGGATGCAGCGTGTGTCTCTGCCAGGCGGGGGAAATGTATGCCTGTTATGTGGCTGTGTTGGATGTCAGGGACGCTCTCATGTGATGTAACCGGACGACACAGGAAGCAGTGAAGGGGGCCTTGTCTCTTTTAACCTTGTGATATAGTCATAAAATCAACCAGAGTAATGTGCTATCCCACATGTGACTGAGAGAGAGAGAGGGAGAGAGAGAGAGAGAGGTTTGTTTACATGTGTGTGTATGTATTATAATAATTAGTAATTGTATGTGCAGTAGTGTAAAAGTAATACCGATATTCAGTGTATAAAAAACTCTGATCTGTTGTATAATTAATGTTATGTTTGTTGTATTTGTTGTTTTGTTGTATGAGAGAGAGAGAGAGAGAAAGGAGAGAAAGAGAGAGAGAGAAAGAGAGAGACAGGGAGAGAGAGAGAGAGAAAGAGAGAGAGAGAGAGAGAGAGAGACCTTGGGTTGGCAACACATGGGGGAAAACAAACTTCAAGGAAATGTTGACATATGATAAACCCTGTGTGTGTGTGTACGTGTGTGTTGTGCGTATTTGGGGGGTGGGCTGCACCTCTGTCACCATACACACACACACACACACACACACACACACACACACACACACACACACATACAGTATATATACACAGTGAGTGACACACCTCCTTTCTCTCCATGCTGGTGTGTGTGTGTGTGTTTTTTTTATTTATTTTTAGCACAGATCGAGTTTCCAGTCCCCGATTGAGCATCGGGAGGCGCTCAGCAACACAACTCCCTGTGAGCTGGAGTGGTTTGCACCGGCTGCATATAATAAACAGACCTGCATCCTTTGTGTTAACTGCAGGAGGCATTTCAGAAAGGAGCCAGAGGATAGGAGATGCCCCTGTAAACCTACGGAGGATTTGAAACTGCCAAGTCATTGTGATGCTCAGGCGTCTGGTGAAAGGACACAGAAGAGACCGTTGAGGCTAAATCTCCAAAACTGACAGGTAGGTGAAAGCGAGTATGGAAAGATGCTTAGATGTTCAGGATAGGATATATGTGTTATTAAATAATGACCTGTTTAAAGAAAGCTATTTTAGATGATAAAGCTGACTTCAGAATGATAATTTTCACTGTTTTATTTGTTATATTGCCTCTAATATTGTGTTTCTGGTTATTGCCTCAAGTTTGACAGTTAATATCTGTCCTAATTTAAGAAAATTATATCTTATTTTTAAAGATCATTCATTGGTAAATCATCATCAACTATTATGATTGCTCAATAGTTTAGTCTATAGTGTCTCGCTTAGAAGTGAGACTGAAAGAAGCAAGTGTGTGTGCCCATGTGAGGCTGCGGGCATTACAACTGAACTGAAGTTGAAAGTAGGCTACTACTGTCTGTCCAACAGAGTAAACCTGTTGGTTCAGTTTAAAGCGGCAGTGTTTCAGTTTCTCTGTATAATCTACAAGTATGTGTTAAATCCGTGTGTGTTAAAATGTCTCCATTCATGCATCATCTATACATGTAAGGTTCTGGTCAATGTTTCCTGTCCTGCTTTCAGCCTTCAGACAAGGTGACCTGTCCTTGGCCCTGTGTGTGTGTGAAGATATCATATCTCCTACAGGCTGCATCTGAAACACACTAGTTCACAGTGAGAGAGAGAGTGAGACAGAGTGACCATATGAAACAATGCTGCTGTGGGAGGCACGAGGTGAGATGAAAATGGCCATTTGACTATTTGCCATATATGATACTATTGATGATATATGATACTGCTTTTGTAAAAAAAAAAAAAAAATCCACATTCAATCAATTCATTCATTTCAACAGAATAAGCACTGAGCTAAAAGAATGTTTATTTAAATACAGTTGTATAGCCATCTTGTGAGGCAAAGGTTCAGGCAGAAGTCATTAGGTTACAAATAATAACTGCATGCAACCTTATTAGACACTTGGGGTCGCCATATCTCTGTCTGTTTCTTTTGCTAGACAAAAAAATCCAATTATTTTTTGACAGACAACAGCTCCCTTCACATTAACTTGGAAACTATGCCAAATCTGTAGATTTACTTATACACACTGAATTTGAATGGCAAATAGACACAGTCTTGAATTGTTGTCTATGAGGCTTGGAAAACCGGTTGTGCTGAATTAATGAGTTGAGTGAATTAATGAGTAATGATGAGCCAAAATGTTTATTTTATATGAAAGCCCAGGCATATGGGGGGGGTCAATGATTGTTGGTAACGTTACTTTCACAGCAGCCAGGTGATTGTCTGTCCGACGTTACTGAAATGTTTTATCGATTGCTTCATGTGCAGCTGACGCTTGGTAAATATTGTAGAAACCGAAATTATACAGCTAGAAACGGTGTAACTTATGCATGTTAAATTGACTTTTACTTTGGAGTTAATTCAGACCATTATATTTAATAGAAGACAGAACTATCTTTAGCCGGGTTTCGTAGCCGTTGCAGAGAGCTGCCCACATCCTCTGTGAAGTGTGTGAACACTGTGAACAGTTATTTTCCCCGGACTGTACCACAAAGTTTGTCGTCGGGGGGGTTAATTTTCTTGCGGCGGTGAGTGCGTAAACTTAGTTATGTAGTGAGCGGGAGTGGAACTAATATTTATTAGAAATTATTGTATTTAGCAATTGAAAATGTCAATGAGTTTGTACTTTATTGAAAAATGATACGGCAAAGACAAGACTTGTGCTGATAAGATTTCTGTGAACCCCCGCGCACCAAGTTTATCAGCCGACCACTGACTTCATTCCATTTTACTTTCGACAAAAAAAAGCTCATCTGTGTGAGAGTTTAAAAGCCAGCTAGCTAATATTGCAAAGCTAACTTTGGTGGTTAGCTAGAGAATTAGTTTGATGAAAGTTTTTATATCAGGATGTTTTTAAATTAAAGATGGAAGACGTCGGGGCAGTTCTTTCTCTGCTGGAAATGATAGCCTGCTAGCTAGATAGTCATCTTTTTGGGAGCTGTCGGCCATCAGAAGTTGGGGGTACTTGGCTGTCTACGTTAGTTAGCGTTAGCTGGCTAAGGCTAACTATTAGCTGCAGTCGGTAGATGCTTTTCTAATAATGTTGATGTGTTCCTGTGAAAAAGTGGATTTTAACATTACTCCCCGCACCGTCGCTCGGCTTGTTTTCGAGGCCGAGCAAGATAACAGAAACGGAGGAAACTCATCCAATGGGAGGTAGGAACTGCAACTTTTTCTTGCCAGGCGATACAATTTTGGCTGGCCCTTTGAGGCCTTGGGGTGTAAGACTAACACCATATGATAACAACAGGTCTCGAGGACTGTTTGCCTCTTTCACATTACTGCAGGTCATTGTAATGCTACAGCTGTAACTCATTTATATATACACAAATGTGTTTAGTAAACAAAGCAACAAAGATGATAAGTCAAGAACGTGAGATCACAGGATCAGCTGTTCCTGGAAATCTACAGAAACGAGAGTTGGCATGCTTGAACATATTGGGCTGCATCTGCAGTGGTTTTGGTGTGTTGTGTATCACGCTAGTAGCTGGGATCAACTTGAAGTTCCCTTAACTGAGTCTCTGAGTGTTCGGCCTGTGTTTTATGGCAAGTTAAAACGTCAGGCCTGTGTGGGCCAAAGAGAGAGGGCTGCACGGGGATTATGATGGATTACTATGGGCAAACAAGACTATGCCAAGATTGTTCTTGTTCAAACAGATCACAGCAAATACTGTCAGGCTTGGTTGGGCCCTTGCTTTAGAAGTGCCTGCTTTGAAGGCAAACAATGGAGTGACACACACAGGCTGCCCCTTCCCTGTTGGAGGATACATTTACAGTATGTTCTCATGTAGTTATTATTGCTTTGGTACCTCAAGGTGGCAGTTAGACCTCGTTATTAGTTGTATAAACTGGTATTTTTCAAAGGATGTGTTATTATTGATGTTTACAATCGCATCTGGTTGTTGCCAGATGAGATAATGTGTCTGTTCCTTCAATGAGAGTCTTAGGATTAGTTGTGTGTTTGTATCTATTCAGGGTTTTGGAAATGATGCCATTCATCGCACCTGTTTCCTGGTTTGAGGACTGGCCTGTAAGGGTTTCCTTGCAACAATGGGGCTGAAATTCATCTCTGTTACTGTTCGGTGACAAAGTCTAACTTAGTTTTCTGTGCAACCAGGTTTGGCTGTTTCTGGGTTAATACTTGAAGGGAGCAAACGCTGAATAGTCTTATGTTGAACCAGGTTTGGCTGTTTCTGAGTTAATACTTGAAGGGAGCAAACGCTGAATAGTCCTATGTTTAGCCTAGAGCTGCAACAATTAATCGATTAGTTGTCAACTATTAAATTAATCGCCAACTTACTTGATAATCGATTAATCGGTTTGAGTAATTTTTTAAGAAAAATAAGTCAAAATTCTCTGATTCCAGCTTCTTAAATGTGAATATTAACTGGTTTCTTTACTCCTCTATGACAGTAAACTGAATATCTTTGGGTTGTGGACAAAACAAGACATTTGAGGACATCATCTTGGGCTTTGGGAAACACTGATTGACATTTTCTGACATTTTATTGACCAAACAACTAATCGATTAATTGAGAAAATAATCGACAGATTAATCGACAATGAAAATAATCGTTAGTTGCAGCCCTGCTTATGTTGAACCAGGTTTGGCTGTTTCTGAGTTAATACTTGAAGGGAGCAAATGTTGAGTAATCCCTCACAAAGATAATAGCCAAACAATACTCCAAAGCTGCTGGGCCAATATTAAACATAGGACATGAACTGCCCCACCATAAACATAGCTTATTGATCTGCCTCCTGATGGGAGCAATATTTCACAACAAACCATGTGTCATATGATATCTCATATTCCCAGAACCAGTCGGGCAGACGGTACCAAAGAACGGACAGAAATAGCCTCAGCCTCACAATCATTTATTTGAGTGGGAGGGTTTAACAAGTTATATTTCAAGGGCCATTTTAGGATGCGATAGTGAGATGTAGGCTAGTCTTTTGAATGCAAAGTTTCTCCTCTCTTCAACCCCCAGGTAGCTTCTCCCAGACATAGATCTGTCTTGCTCTGAAAGTTCAACTTTTGCAAAGATGAGCCTGATTATGCAAATGCAAGCCTTGTGAAGTCTGCTGAAGGGAGGAGGCATACTGAAGAAAGAGTGACACCGGACAGTGGGAGAGGTGCAGACGAGGAAGTGGTGAGGCACATAAGCTAGCCACAGAAACGGGATGACAAAGCAACGTAGACAACACCTATACAGACTGGACAACTGATGAGGGATCGCGTGAAGGGAGATTTGAGAAGGCTTGTGAAATTATCTGATGGCCCTCTCCCAGCTTCCTGCTGCATAATTTTTGACTGCGGAGGAACACCCATAATATTGTGTACTGTGTAATGCGGTTACACCACTTTTGAGAAATTCAACTTGCCTCATGTGAAGACATTTCCTTGAGTTGCCTAAAGTCACTGGAAATATGGGAAATACTAAACTGTCTTTGTTCATGGTTTGTTAAAAAGGCCACAACTGATTTGCCCGGAAGTAGAAGTTGGATGTGTTTTCCCTCAAAGTTCTTACAATAACTTAAGCATAAGCATGACTGGAACATCCCGGTCAGTCATTATCAGCCTCGCCTTTCAGGATGCAACAAGCCCTCGTCGGGGCCCTTGAATTGACTCACACAGAAAATTAGCCAAGGTAAGTTCTGAGGATGACTATGTCCTCTCCAGCGGGACCAGGAGGTAGCATTCTGGCTCAGCCCATCCCCATCCCCACGCTGACTATCCTGCCACCGTCCTCAGACACGGAGTCCTGGTCTCGCTCCCCTAGCCCCAGACCGTCCCGATGCAGCCGCCTCAATCGTCCCTACCGCAGCAGGACCCGAGCCAAGAAAAGGAACGAAGAAGAACTAGGCAGCTCTCCCAAACGGCAATGGGACGAAACGCCGCAGATTGTGATACAGGAGGCTGGGGAGAGGAGGAGCGTTCAGCAGCGGAGCCCGTCTCCTTCCCCCTCTCTGGCCACTCAGACGGAGGGGGAAGAGCCGGGCCGGGACAGCCCTTGCCAGGACCTCCTTCTGCCGCCGTCTCGCTCCTGGTCGCGTAGCTCGTCCCCCAGCCGGCGCTCCCGCTGGTCCCTCAGGAGCCTGCTCAGCAGAGACTCCGACTGGGACAGCTGCAGGTTAGTGCTCTGGCTTTGTCCCAAATGGCTTATTATGTACGAGGATGCCTGACCATATTTCATAGTATGCCAGTGATAGAGGAATATAGGGCTAGCTTAGCGGTTGTTTTCTCTGTCATGGGGCGGCCCAGACTGAAGAGTGATTTTTAGTCATGCAGTTACTGTTGAAGGTCCTCCCCTCGGGGTTGGGCTCACTTATCTTATAGCAACAGCAGCACTAAAGGATCAGTGGCTTGGAACTGGGTGTTCACACCATCAGCAGCGCTTTGGACTCTCACATGGGCAGTGCAGGCTTATAGCTTTGTAAAACCACAGCCAATTTGCATTCAGGCCTACTGAGACCAGATTTGCCTGTAATGAGAGACTGGAGTGAGTGGCCTGTCATTTGTGCATGCTGGTGGGAAAAAAAAGACCTAACATCTGATGGAGATTTACACACGAGTTTTCTCAAATGCCACACCAGGCCGACTATTTTGGAACATGGTGGAGTTAATTAGCTAATGGCTAAAACCAGAGAGGACAGATTATGCTGTTAAAATCCTGATTAAGTCGAGTTGATTCATGCTATGGTATGACGTCAGACAAAAAGCAGGCCAACACTCAGAATTTCAGAGAACAAGCAAGTGCCATGCTAATCTATATTATGACAGTTAACACTACTACTTAGCTGTGAGGATATGACACATTTAATATGCTCAGATACTGAATATTTTAAAAGATTAGAAGAATAGATTTTTAGAATAAATTACCTATTTAAATATGCAAAACAGCATGGTTATGTAAACTGTAAACAAAGAAAGTGAGACTGCTGTTGTAGCAGAGAGAAAAACAGAGCTGGGTCAGTCACAAGGAGCTAGAGGCGGGGTTTATGCGCCACTCATCCTTCTTCTGAAGCATGACATCACCTTCAACCAATGGGAGCAGGCTCTTTGTCTGATGATGTCATGTGAGTCCAATCAGAGGCGGTCCCCGGTGGTGCTGCAGTGTACTCTGTGGGCCTGTCAGTCGGCTACCAGGGCAAGCAGAGGGTGTTTCTCTCCTTTGCTCCATATGAACAGCTGTGCCCTTGTCCTCTTCATTTACCCACCAGTTTATTGACCCAGTTATATTGTTTTGCTTAATGAAACTTATTGTCTAGACCTTGGTTAGGGTTTCATTATTCACCCCATGATGGTTCTTTGACCTTGTCCTTTTTTATAATGTGATTCTGGGTTATATTAATGTTTAGAGAGCTGAAAAAACAGTTAAAGATTTAGGTTCGAAAGAAATTGGGTTCAACCTTACCAACGTGCTCCTTTTCTCAGATTTATGTTCAGACCAATTAATGTCTAAGTGTACCTAACCCACAATCATAATCAAGCATCAGTGGGTTACGGCCAAGCGGCCAAAACTGCGGGTGAATTTTGAAGCCAATATGGAAGTGGCTGAAAGCTGCAGTTCCTCTAACGTTCGCTAGGGTCGGCTCCAAAAAGACTCTAAATCCCGCCCAACTCCATTCATGTCTATGGGACCACAGCTCAACTTCTCACTCAAAATATAAAGTCAATAATTTTTATGGTCTTAGTAGCTAATTTCACATCTTCTTATATGTGTCTGTATGGCGATTTTCAAAATAATTGCGTCATTAACGGGATATAACGGTTATAAAATGGGGTAGTTTTCAGAGTGATTGACAGGTCGCCTGTCCAGTGATCGCGCAGGTTACCGATCACGGACCAATAGCAAGGGGAGCTGCGCCGCTGTGGGAAACCCCCGGCTTCGCTCTGGCTGCTCCGGCTCCAAAAAGTGTCAACATGGCGGCGATCGTGAACCCCAACTTTTGGCTTCAAAACGGCCCTTCAGAAACCTATGGGTGACGTCACACTCACTACGTCCATCTTTTTTTACAGTCTATGGTTACGGCCCTATGTGCTGCAGCTCGTCTTTCTTATTCCTGATAGCTAGGTCTGCTAAGAGGGATCCTTCAGGCAGAGTGTCCCTCAGAGTATGTGTGTCTTGGAGTATTTGGGTTTTGCTCAGCATCAAGCGGAACTGACTCAAAACAAGGGAAACTATACCAGTGATGGTATTCAGAGTGAAAGCCAAAAGATCTTAGTTCTCATGTTGCTGTAGCTCCTGAACAAATGTGATGTGGTGTTAGATTGCAAGTTGGCTAACATTTTTCTTTTTTAGTTGTTTTGTATGTTTTTAGGTATGTTGGAACTGTTTAATTGCCACCTTGTGCAGGATTATAAGAGATTACCATGATACAGCAACTTCATTAGCTTGTTTCTGTGTCCTGGACCTAGCCTATTGCTTCAGTTGAAAACTGACACTACAACTGGAGGAAAGGATAATGAACTGTAACATCAGTGTGGAGCTAAAGCTGTTGTTGCAATTGAATGCACAATAATTTGCCTTGCTGTAGGACTGTGTTTTAGGCAGCAAAATCTTGGTAAATTGGCCATTGTTTCCTGCATGCAACAGATCTTCCACAGAAGAGGTGAGAATAATTGACCACTTGACACCCTGATGGGATTTAACCATGAAGAGCCATAAAGAGGTTAATGACCATCACAGCTGTGGAAATCTCCGCTGAGGTTCATTTACACTTTCCTTTGGATGCAAATGAACACAGTAGTTGCCATCCCAGCAGCATGTTGTGTGGCACACTGAAATTAAACAATAGGAATCGACAAACACCAATTTATGATGATGGTGATGCGCCATGACAGAGCATTCTGGGACATGTTGAAAGGCATGTTCCTACTGTACAAGATGATGTGCTTCTTTTTGTTGATGCTAGACATTGAGAGATCTACTGAATTTCAAAACCGTTTTCTATCTGCAGCCTCGGCCAATACAGACGTAACGTTTCCACCGGATCCTTCACAGATCCTCGGTGCTCCTTTTGCTGACTGCACTGGTTGCTCCTTGCCTTTGTATGTTGGGGTTGCGGGAGTTGTGTTTGTCTATTGGAGACAAATTTGTACTCTTTATTGACTTAAGAAGCTCTCTATCGGTGCTTTTCTGCTGACCTCAGATGCCTTTCACTTGCTTTGCAAAACACAGCACAAATGCATTTTTTACACTACTGCTGTAAGGCTAATCCCCTTTACATAGAGACCTTGTCCTACTTATTTTGATGTAAACATGTTGTTAAATTGCTATAATAAACATGTATCACATGTTTGGTTTCACAATTGCTGTTAGATAGCAGAGGAGGATGATGTACACAGCAGGATACAATATTAAGAAAACGGAACAGTAAACATGTCGTACCCAACGAATGATGCAGTCCCCCTTTGGGCCAATCAGTAACAAGTAAACAAATGTAGCGAAATCCCATCAGCTGTGACTGAGATATTGTGTGTGACGTACAGACAATTACGCAAACATTGTATTGCCCGCCTTTAGGTCAGTAAGTGTAATTTTGAAAATGTCGGAACGGAGCAACGACACGTATCATTCTTTGAAGTTTCGTCAAAATCCGATCAGTCGGCTTCCGTCTGAGATGATTTGCGTGACAGATGGACAGACAGACCGGGGCCGATCCCGTCGTCCCTCCCCTGATTTCATTGCGGGAGACGGACAACTATGTAGGAAATGTGTAACGAGAACAGCCATTTTCCATCACGTTTGTTTGGTTTGAAATAGTTTGAGCTAGACCGTGGCTTGTTACCAGAGCTGAAATGCATTACATTCTATGACGCGTTCTGAGTAAGCCATCGTCTCATTTGAAAAGTCAGTACAGCACTGTAACTAGTCAACTGTCAGGTACTACAAAGCAATTGTTTTTTCACCTTTAACTCCATGTATGCAAATACTCAACACCACTGTGCATACATGGTTATGCATATGTGGATATTGTAAAAAAAAAATCATAGTTTGGTGCTTCCGTTGTTTACCTCTAGTTTACAAAATTTTATTAAGTTCTTTTCCTTATTGTTTTTTTTTTACTTCTTATTGGTTTTTTGCTGTTTTCTGGTCTTATTTTTAGCCATTTTACTCTTGTGAAGCATTTGTGACATTTGCTTTGTGACTTTGCTCTGTGAAAGATGCTATATAAACTTTACTTACTTTTATGAGAGACTTTTACACCATTTCAGCTCTATTGGATAGTGCAGAGTGGTGAATTACAAAAAGACGGGGAAGGGTATTGACATGACTAACAGTGTGAGCCATCTTCAAACCAAAGATGTTATGTGACTTAGTTAGCTCCCCCTGCGAATCAATTTTGATGGAATTCTTTACTTTGTCTCCTATCACTGTACCAACCGTCAAACATAATTGCAAAGGGGGTGGAGCACAGCCAAATCTGAACAGCACAGTGACTCTTGGACATCAGGTGAGAGGAAAGCTACTGACTGATAGTGATTGATGATGATTGTGACCTCTTATTCTCTGTCTGCCACACCATATCAGTTTAACCTTGTGATCCTTTTTCCTGACTCGCATAGTCCGCGTTCACAGACATACTTCTGATGTTGTTCTTCTGTCTGTGCTGATAATTTGTACGCTGCCACACACAAAATGTTACTAATCAGTTGTCTGCAGGCCAGCAACATTGTATCTGTTGGGAACCTATTTTCAGCAGTCACCCTTGTTTGTCATATTCAAACGTTAGTCTTGCATTGTAAATTTTAACACAGTTCTCTCAAGCAGAAAGCTGGCATCCAAGACACTTTGGATTGCGGGCGTGCCTGAAAATGTGCTGAGTATATGCCTAAAGCAACATTCTCCTAATTAGGCCAAAGACATTGATCTGCTGTCACAGACTTTGACTTGCCTCACTGCCCTCTTTTTTTTTTTTTTGCTTACTCTCTGCTGAAATAAGTGATTTTTCTCTAGGGGAAGCATGTAAATATCATCCTACACATTTTTGGTCATTCTTTAGCCTGCACTCTCTCTTCTTTGCCTCCCTTCACCGTGCCCACTTCATGCCCACTTGGCCCATGAAACTCTGAGATTACGACGGGCCATTGGTGAACCTCAGAAAAGCAGATTACAGAGAGGGAGGGACAGCATGGTGGAGATGCGGGCCTGGCCGAGCCCATAGCGTGGATTATGATGTGGTCTCTAATCCAGAGGGATGGTCGGAGTGATTGAGGGTTAAGGGATTGGGTGGGCTCTGGGCTGTGGCCAGGTGGATCCACTACAGGCAGCCATGGCCTCCTTCTTTGCAATGCTATCAAAGCTATGATCTATCCTGTTTTTTCAGTAGCAGATGATAGAACATATGGATTGGACAGGGGTTCATAGAAGTAACTATTGAGTGGGCTGTTTGACCCAACGTCTAAAACAAACAACCTTTCTAGCTCCCAACCTCTAAAAATGAAGCAACGCCTTCTCACAACCCCCTGTTGGAAACACCAACCTGCAGGATGGTGAACTTTAACACCAATAAGTGTTTTTTTTTTTTTTTTTTTTTTGGTCTTGTTATTGAGGATATTTTATTTGACCAACTATTAGAAGTAGAGCCTCCTAAATGGTCATTATTTCACACAGTAAAGACATTCATCCCCAACAAAGATAACCAACAAGCTATTAACTTTGTATATTAGAAGTATCCTGTTTTTCCAGTATTAGATGATAGAACATATGGATTGAATTATTAGGGCTGTGCAAAAAAAAAATCAATACAGCTGAGTATTGCAATATTTTTTTCCATGATACTGTATCGATTTTCCAGCCCCTCGTATCGATACATTAAAAAAAAAAAATCATGTTTTAAACAGATTTAAAATGTCCTTAAATTTCCCTCAAATCCCTTTGAATTAAATAGTTTTGGCTCAATTTGTCCGCTGAGTTATCAATATAATGTGATGTACATATTAGACTACCCAGGTGGTACACAGCAAGTTGTATTTTCAGCTCTATTTTAAAATTTTACAAGTAAATTATGTAGAGTATTGCAATGTATCACAATATGTATCGTATCCCAGTGTATGTGACCCATGTATTGTGATACTTATCGTATGGTGAGGTCCTTGCCAGTACCCAGCCTTATGAACTATAGGGTTAGACATTGAGTAGGCTGTTTTGACCCCCTCTTTTGTCTTGCTGCTTAATTTTTTGGCTCACCACCCCTCAAAACTTTTTTTTTTTTTTTTTTTTTTTTTTTTTAGGATTTTTTAGGGTTATTTCAAACGGTTAAGGCATTCATCACAAAGATAACCAACAAGCTAATAACTTTGTATATTAGAAGTATGATTTCAGGACAGGACAGGACCCCCTCTTAAATTACCGTATGGCCCCCCTACTGTACCCCTTGACTATATTCTGATAAAAACTCCTCAGCCCATCAGCCTATAGCTTGCCTCGGCTCTTCCTTATCATCCTTATCGGTGTCCCCCAGTTCAGCACTAAGGCCTCTCTCTCTCTCCCTCTCTCACACACACATGGAGCCGCCTCCTTCCTCCTCCTCCTCCTCCCTCCTCCTCCTCCTCCTCCTCTCCCTCTGTTCAGTTCAACTGGGATTACCGATGGACGCAGCGACGGCAGCTCGTTACCGGGTCCTGGAAACGGAATAGGAGCAGCGGTCCGGTACATGGCTGCACGGCTGCGAGGTGGCGGGCGTCGGCTGTGATGGGGAATTAAAAACAAACAAAACATGGATGATGGGCTTATTTCTACCCGGGAGCTGTGCGTGTTGGTAGCGGGGGGAACGAGGCAGAAGAGCGGACATACCCTGTAGCGTCTCGCCTGCTCTCGCTGCACATAATAAGACCGGTGCCATATTGATACAGTAGTAAGCAAACGTGTGTGTGTGTGGACATCACTCTCAATCGCCGACACCTCATGACATGTTCGAGTAAGTGATATATATGTGTGTAATTAAGAGTTGCTGGTTGTATGGTGATCTCTGAGGCGAGGAAATCCGTTGTGTCTTTGTTTTTACTGTTTATACCTCGTTCATGGGCGCAGTTCGTGTGGTCAGAGGAGTCGCAGCTTGCATATATCCCACTGGGAATATGGGTGGGACAGGCATAGTATTTTCTATTGTATGGGACCAATGTGCAGCACACGGTCGGGTATTATAAACTGATGGCAGCCGTATGTTCATCCTCATTCTGTCGCGCTATCTCTGTCTGACCGGAGACGTACCCCTATGTGTCCCCCCCCCTCCTCCCTCCTCCTATTCCGTTTCACTGACCATTGATTTGGAGTCTCCATCCTTGCACAATATAATGCTTCTTCAGCTGAAACGAGTTGGTCCATTCCTCTCCGCATATGTCACGGTTGACTCCGCTCCTTCAGTGTTTTTATCCGGTTAACGTAAGCTAGCTGTTTGAACGAGTTCACCGGACAGCGAGATGCCACTTTTGGGTATATAGCGGTGTGTTTTCTTTCGCCGTTCAGTCAGCCGCACTGCTCTGATTGTCTGTAACTGAATCTCTATGAATGTACATAGAGGGAACAGTTTGTCAGGATTATTGCTAACGTTAACTAGATCAGGCAAACAGAAACGCATGGAAGATTCTGGCAATGCTGCCTTCACTTTAGCCTCTCCATTGCGGCTGCTGAAGGATTTAGCCTCGGTTTGTAAACACACGCTGACACAGATTCGCACTGCCCCGGTAGGACTCGGTCACACCGACCGACCAACCGCACAACAAGCTTATTAACGGTGTCCGCTGCCCTTGTTGCCGTACGTTTGCCTTAAGATAGCTTAATACTACTTGTCATAATGCCTCTCGAAATAGCATAGCTGGACTAGATGGGATAATATACTTGAGGGGTTTTATCCGAAACCACAAATCTGGCAAGAGTAACGGATCCCCGCGTGGCGTCGCTTTCCACATTGAGATTGATTGACAGCTCAGACTGGCGAGCTATTCCAACCGGCAGTGGCGTTACCTTGGAGATGCTGATATTTACTCGCGGTACACCCCCCTCCCCCTCCTCCTCCTCCTCCTCCTCCTCTCCAGCTCCGGTCACTAAGACAACGGCAGCCCGGTTGGCAGGGTGGGAGCTGTACTCTGGCAGCTTTGAGTTGCATTGGAGAGAGAAAGTGGGAGCAGGAGGGAAGATGATACAAAAGAGCAGGTCGGGGAGTAAAAAAAGATGGCAACAAAGTGTGCAAGGAGGGAGAAAATGAGTCGCGAGCAGGGGGAAGGGGAGGTTTGGAGTGTAAAAAAGCATTTGGGCTGCTGCAGAGTGATTAGTCAGCTAACCCAGAGTGATTAGTCCTTCTGAGTTGTTGGTTTAGCGTGAGATTAATTAACAAAATTATCAAATGTGTTCACATCAAGAAGGCGCTAATGCAACATTGCACTGGCTGTACTCATGGGAGAGCATACATCAAGCTGGAGGCCGTCCTAAGCCTGGGCTTTGTTATTGCATACTTACTGATTTAGCTCCTGGACAGTGACACCTGATTCATGATGTCAGCTTAGGCAAATTGAATTGACCATGATAAATAGATAATATGTGTGTGTGTGTGTGTGTGTGTGTGTGTGTGTGTGTGTGCGTGTGTGCGTGAGTGAGTGAGAGAGAGATTGGCAAGTTGACTGATTGACTGAAAACAGAGGTTGTTTTTTCCTTTTTTAAAGGAATCAAGTGCAGCCATGGCAACTGTGTTGTGGCATAAATACAGCCATTTTCACAGGCCCATGACCTGAAAAGTGAGATGCACATATTTTGGCAGCAATAGAACCCTGATGAAGACCATTACAGATGAAACACATTGGAAACAAAGTGATAAGGGGAAATTTTTATTCTGTTAAATCCAGGCATGGCTGAATTTCTTTTTATAGCAGTAAGATTGTACAATTCGGACATTGTGTCCTCTGTTTGTGCTTACTTCAAGGTTAAGACAACAGCGTAACTCTGTCTATGCCTGCATACAGTACATGGCTACTGGCTAGATAGAGCAAGAAGAGCTGGATGAACACACTCATTGATTTGACAGTTTGTGTTCAGCTTGTTGCCTTCCCATTTTCACTTAAGCGCACCAGAAGAAAATCCTGTTGGAAAGTTGCATTTGCATCACAAAATCTCTCTTGAAACCCTAACTTGGCAGTGTTTTATTGTAAAGGAACTGCTGGTCCTGTGTTATGTAGGTTACGCTTCTGAATTAGACAGTCTTAAGACCCATTACTGAATGGCTTTAAATACTCTAGCTGTATCTGTCTGGTTGCTGTGCTAGTCAAAATGAGCTCAATTGTTAATAGTGGCTATACAGTTGAGTAACACGACTATGTGTTGGTCTTCAGTAGGGAGTTTGAGATGGTATCTTAGTGTCAAATAGAAAACACCTGCAGCCTTTTTGCATAGCCAGGCATCAAAGGCACTACAAAGCAAAATTCAGCAATGAAATATGAAAGAGTTTCCACTCTCCTTCCCCCGGCTAACCTCCCTCTCTCCGTCTCCTGTCTGTCTCCAGTACGGCCAGTAACTCTCCGCGCAGCACCCCCGGCAGCTCTCCCTCCCTGCGGCGCAGGGTCCTGGGGGGAGGCAGGGCCAGCGAGGGTGAGGGAGGGGGGGAGAAAAGCAGTGGAGGAGGAGGGGGGAGTGGAGGAGGAGGGGGTTCAGATAGCCCCCTGCCCTCCATACCCTCCGCCTCCTCCCTCACCTCCGCCTACCCCATTGCTTCTCGCCACTTCAGCCGCAATGCCAAGGTAATGGGGAACACCCATAGATAGATGTGGTATGGTATGTGGGTAGTGCTGAGCGTAAATCCTAAAACTACTACTAGTAAACCTAAAAATAAAGCTACTGTTGTCAAGGGGTCTGTATGCACACAGAGAGACACGGTTAAGAGGGGAAAAGTAGGGAAAAAACACACCAACAGGACACACACTCCTTCCACACTAGTATATTCTCATCCAAACCAGGTATTTTGAACCCAATCTAAAAGTCTGTTTTGCATTTTTGTTAACCAGTTATTTTAGCCATATCAGCTGTTACACATTTGTAAATTGTAAACTGTAAATGTACCTATTTCTTTAATAACTTGTAATGTTAACAGGCAGTAAGAAGGACTAGCAGCATTGTTAACATGTTAGCTCTCCCTGTAAGTGCCCGGATAGCCTGTGTGTTTCAATGGGGTGACAGTTTCTCGTCACAGTGCCTGTGCAGTGTGTTTTAGCTTTCAGAGCCCTTTATTTTAGGCTCGTTGCTCTCAATGGAACAACTGATTACATAGGGCTGGGCGATATGGTTGAAATCAATATTATGATAATCATAAGGATTTTTCTCTATCAATATATATCAGGATATGGTTCATGTATGCACAATCACGTTAAATAATCAAATGAATGTTCATCTCTTTGAACCGAATGGTGATGTTAGGTGTGGTGTCAAACAAAACTGAAATTTTCAAATAATATTCCTAACATACCTCATTTTATCAGAGTTTTTAAGTAAAATTTGCTTATCGTCAATTTAGACAGCAGAAATGTGTGTCACGATATCAAAATATCTTCATATCATCACGATATGATTCCACTGAAAGACGATAAACGATAATATTGAATTATCGCCCAGCCCTATGATTATATCAATGACTGTTCATTATACCTGGTCAGCGACACATGCACAACCACCTTGTAAAATGGAGAAGTGCTGACAGTTTTTATAGCATGTGAAAACTGTATGAAGCCTCAAGGCTAAACGAAAGAGGCCTAGCCTAGGGGCTGGACTGACAGAATCACATGGATGCAGATCTTCAACTGGCTTACTCTACCAGAAGCCTGTATGCTGACAGATCTTCTATACCTGTAGAAAGTGTGTTTGATGGTCTCTATTGTAGCCATCAGCTGTGAACGATCCTGCTCTGTTAGATGCTGCTTTTTATGCTACAGAGGGCATCGGGTACTGTTCATCACTGAATATGCTGTTCTTTTCCTTGCAGAAAATGCAGAGCTGGTACAATGTAAGTATACATTAACAGCCCCTCATTAGGCGTTTCCACTCCAGGGCTCTTGATTTTGCTGATGGTAGTCTGTTCTCAGATGAGAGCGGGTGAAACTACTTGACATAGTGAAATGGGAACAATTGGTGCTGAAAACACAGCTTTTGTCTCCCACCCTTCGCTCTCCTTTTTTATTCCAATACTTAATTACAGGCTTTGTGTAGGATCTGATTTTTAGAGATAAACTTAGGCCTATTACATCCTCTCCCTTCTTGACACATGCTTTGTTCATTTAGCTTAAACAAATTTCACAAGCTAGCCCAAGGCTATCGGCTGTAACCCGGGCTAGTTGTGAGTAACAAGTTCTCCTTTCCCTTCCTGTCCTCTTTCTCAGGTTCTTAGTCCCACATACAAGCAGCGGAACGAGGATTTCCGTAAACTCTTCAAGAAACTGCCCGATACAGAGCGACTCATAGTGGGTGAGTGACACACACACACACACACAGACAGACATCAAGGACATGTTGACATATGATAAACCCTGTGTGTGCTGTGTTCATAGGGGGGTGGGCTGCTCGTGTGTCACTGCACACACAAGCTCTAGAAGATTGAGTGTTTGACTCCTGACTCTTTGTCATCTATCACTGTGTCCACAATACCTGTCAATGTGAATAAATCTGCATACCAGTCAGAGCTGGGATCAGTTCAATTTAAGTCCAATGAAAACATGAAAGCTCCTATTCAGTGGTTAATGATAGAGCCAGTCATTCTCGGCTATTTTACTCAAAAGAGGTTTGGGCTTTCAAGAAAATGGGGTAGTGGTAGCATAAAGGTAAGGGAAGCGGGCTTGTGACTTGAACGCTTCTGGTTTCTGACTTTGAGGATCTGGGTAGGGGAAAGTGAATGAGTAACACTCACTGCTCACACACTGCCCTTCAGCCAAGACACTTGACTCGCTGTTTCTCCAGTGAAGCCTCTCTGTGGCCAACAGCAGAGGACTGTGGTTTTACTGGGCAGTCCCCAGGTGTGAAGGTGTTTGTGTGTTTTCGCTTCATGTAGTTACGCTCGACGACAGAGGGGGCGCATGAAGATTAAAGCGGTAGCCTAACCATAACCTCGCAAAGCCGGAAATAATGCTGACAGAAACTAAGAGAACAATGGCTGCGGTGAAAGAGCCACAATGGCTGCTGTGGGAATATGAAGACTAAGAGTCAGTTTGTTCGGTCATAAATGTGCTGATATCCTCCAACAAAGTCTTTCCTCGAAACGATTCATTTTGAAAGCGCTGACTACGAGACGATAGCGGAGATGTAAACAAAGGCAGCGAACCAGAAAACAAAATGGAGACGCTTTTCCACAAGGCAATACAACCGATCGTGTGATATTTAGACAAATTGCAGATGGTCGCACAGTGGGGTGTTGGTGTGTGAAGAATTCAACTACTTTGGCCAGCAAGCCTGTGCACACTGTGGAGTCCAAAGCCAATGTGGGGCTTTGTTTTTTTCCCACAAAAGTGTCTGTTTTTTTGTTTGTACAAACCTGTTGAAATTTAACTGTAGGAGTATGAAGCAGGCCAGTGTTGAAAGAGTACATATAATCAGCAAAACCCCTCGCGGAAAAATCCACTTGTTTGGATTGATCCCTGATAGAAGTCAAGCTGCTGTGTGTGTGTGTGTGTGTGTGTGTGTGTGTATCAGCTGACCTCATTTTCCCTTTTCTGCTCCTGTCCCCAGACTACTCCTGTGCTCTGCAGAAGGACATCCTGCTTCAGGGCCGCCTCTATCTGTCAGAGAACTGGCTCTGCTTCTACAGCAACATCTTCCGCTGGGAGACCACTGTAGGTCACACACTGGCGCTGTGTACACACTGGCACGCGCACAATCGAACGCATGCCCTATTCAACCCGGTTGATATCACACCTCCAATCAGATAAGGATTCGTTTTAGTGCACTCATTTGCAGAGCAATGTAGATATGCCCAGGCTCTTGGTGAGATAAGAATAACACACAGACACACACTCATATACACACACACACACAGAGTAAATCTCTTTCCTTCGCTGTTCCAGATCACTATCCTGCTGAAAGACGTGACCACTCTGACCAAGGAGAAGACCGCCAAGCTCATCCCTAACGCCATCCAGATCAGCACTGACCATGACAAGGTCAGACACTGGCAATACTCTGAACAATGTCACAGCATATAATTTTCAGATCAGAAGTTTTTTAAAGATCAGTTAAGAGGGATGATGTAATGGAAAATAATATAATACCCTAGTTCAGATATTTTCAAGGCAGATAAAGGCTCATTTCTTTTGGGAGTCTGCTGTGAAAAGCGTATCTATCCTTTACAGTCAAAGTTAACTGTTAACTATTAGTTGTTCGAAGCATAAAACTAGCAGTTAACTGTTGACGCTGTTTGGTCCTCCTTTTTTGCCAGTGAAGCACTATGAAATGAGCTGATTCAACTTCCATGTCTACTGACCGTGACAAAGCAAACATCCCCAGAGTGGGAAACCGTCCGTCAAATCCACTGTCACATTTCTCTTTTTTTCTTTCTGTCTCCCTTATTCCTTCCTCCACTCCTTCCTGTCCTGCTGGTATTCGCCATCTCAGCACTTCTTCACATCTTTTGGAGCGAGGGATCGCAGCTACATGATGATTTTCCGTCTGTGGCAGAACGCGCTGATGGACAAGGTACCACCTCCTCTCCCTCCCCCCTGGCATGTAATCGCCCTGCCTTGTGTGACAGGGCCAGTAGTTAACGTCTCAGAATAGAACAGGGTGTCGAGAAGCAGGAGATGGCCACAAACAAAGGCTTTGCAGAAAAATAGAAATAGTTATTTGTCAAGTACAATAAATGCACAGAGATTTCTCTGGGTAGCACTGGTGCAGAGACATTTCAACTGCTTAGAGTATCACAGTACATGCCGATACACACAGCATGAAGGAAGGTAGGTAGATACTTTATTAATCCCCATGGGGAAGTTAGGTTATCTCACAGCAACACACAGTAGACATGAAGGACAGACTTGAATATATAAATAGCAGCAACATCACACAACAATCAGTCAGTGAAACACCCTACAGGCTTTGCCTTCAAGCATTTAAAGGTATAAAAGAGCTTCGAAGGTGCTCAAGTGGAACCCTTGGGTGCAGTCAAAAGACCATTAAAAGAGGATGTGGCTCATCAGGACAGGGTGGAGAGGGTGCGTACAATTTTGCATGATGTCTTATTTTCCGCTGTGCTCTGAATTACAGCATCAAGGGGCTCAAGAGCCACACCAATAGTGGAACTAGGCTTCTTCTACAATCTTGTTTAGCTTCTTCAGGTCACCTGTCTGTACAACTTTTTGGCTTTCCTGCCATGGGTAGTAAACAAAGAACAAATACCTGCCAATAATAGTTTTTCCAGGCCAAAATAATTAATTTTATTTCAATTCATTGAAAGCAGTCACCCTGCCTATCTTTTATTTCAGTTTTGTGTATAAAATCAGGTGCTATGTTAATTTAAAACTTGCTCAGTTATACAGTGGATCAAGTTTGCAATTCATCATTAAGTGCAACAGAAGTCAAATTACAAGAGAGCGTTTTGAAGCGTAGTTTGGAAGTTTGAGAACAGACAAAGATCAAAAACAGTATAACTGTGGCACTCAAATATTATCGTTTCAAAAAGTGACCCTTACTGATTTATCTGCCAAGACAAATTTTACCAACATTTTGCACGTATATGCATAGATACTTGGAATCATGGCTGAGTGGTATTGTATAATAAATTATAGCAGCACATAAATCCAGAAAGCAGCACATCAATAGTTGTAATTTGATCTAAATTTAGTATTGAATAGATGTTTTGTGTTTGTCCTCCAGCCCCTGTCCCCCAAGGAACTGTGGCATATTGTACACCAGTGTTACGGCACTGAACTGGGCCTCACTAGTGAAGACGACGACTACGTCTCCCCCACTGCCGAACACATGAACGGCCTACTGTGAGTGGTTGTGTGTAAAAAAAACAAAAAAAAAAACAACACACTAATATATGGTGAAGTGCATGTAATTTGAGTTTATTTTAATGAAGTGTCTGTGAATGCGTGTAAACACACTAATATTTTAAAGGTGCACGTAATGTGTGAATCTTGGTGTGTTAGTAAGACACATCAAGTAGTCCATTAAATTACAGCTGTTGCCTATTTGGAAGGAGTGTGTGGTTGTGTAAATACACTATTATAGGTTAAAGTGTGTGTATTTTAGTCTGTGTGTAAGAGAAGCATGCTAAATGGCCATCTCCCTCAATTGGGATAGAGTATGCCTCTTTGATTTTTGTTTGTCCACTAAGTACTATTGATTATTCAATTAAAGTCACTACTCTGAACAATTAATCATGCTGTTTACTCTGTCTGACTGTTTAGTTTTCTATCCTATTTCCCCTCTCTCTTTTTCTTTGCTTTTTCATCTATCCATACTTTCTCTTCCATATCCATGTTCCTTTCTCTTCTTCTCTCCCATGTTTCTGTCTCTTTTTCTCACAATGTCACTTCCTCTGTCACTCATTTCCCCTCTCCCTCTCCCTCCTCCAGGCCAGGAGACGAGTCGGGGTCAGTCACAGATCTGTTGGACCTGAGCTCGGTGTCGGTCCCCTCCGCCGGCAGCTCCCCTCCGGCCCTGGTGCCCTGCGGTCCGGTCAGCTCTCCCTCAGCCACCAGCCTCGGGGGCTGCTCTCCCCCGTCTTCCGCCTCCTGTCTGCCCATGGAGGTGCCCTCCTCGTCCGGCCGCCGGCTCAGCTCCGACCCCCTGGAGCCCAGTCCGCCCAGCTCCCACAGCTCGCTGCCGTCCACCACCCACACCAACGCCTCTGCCTCTGCCTCTGCCCCGGCCTCCACTGCTGCCTCCTTTGTGAGTCTTCTGCTTGACATCCACATTTACGAACACATGCAAAATTGCAATAGATGGCTTTCAGGTGACATTATGCACACTCTGGCGGCCACACTGGAGGTCTAAACAGCTGTGAACAGTTGGTTGTGTTTCTAAACCTACGGCCAGCCCTCTCATCAGAATTCAGTAGACAATTTATTTTTGTGCTCTTTTGATCATTTTGCTGCTGATACATCTGGTCGATTTTGTGTTTACATAATGTCAGTTTGTTGGTTAGTAAATCATGTTGTCTGGTCAGCTAGTCATCACTCTCTTGTTACAAGCAAATCTGATTTGCACACTGGCTAACGTATCTAGTAGAAGCTAGCATTTATAGTGGTTAGTAGTTGCATGATAATACCAACAATGGTTGCTATGCTAAATTCATCAGCTGGAAACAATCTACTTTGTCAGATTATTCACTTTTGCTTATGAGATTACTGAGCTGATCTACACCCACATCACAACATTGTTTTTTTTCTCAGATATCTCTCTCCTTCTAGCCTGCTTGTTATATATTTAGTCATCATTTGTACACAGCCAATTCTCCAAAGGTCCTCCATGATGGTACCGGTCGTGGTTGCTAGGAGATTTGTGACACATCTGCAAAGCCTCTATACAAAGGAAAATGTACCTGTGATAGTTGTGTTTGTGAACGGCACACATCAACAAATTCAAGTAGCTACATAAAACACACACGAAGACACACACAAATGCTACATATATCACGCCTGAGGGTGTGATATATGTAGCCATTCTAGCTGGCTCTGTGTCGAACCAATTCTGCGCAAAAACAGCTGCTATGTTTGTTGCCAAGCAGTCTTGATCTGGACATGGGTAAATCAAGCCCAAGCCATACCAAAGTGGATAAATGGAGTGCTCTGTTGACTGTATATTGGCTTCAGATTAATTGCATATCTACAGTGGTATGTCTGCCTAGGCGGTGTCAACAGGCAGTCAGGCCAGTTCAGGCCTCCTCTCTCTAAGTCATATGACGATGGGGTGATTTCCTTAGCAGTCTCTGGTAACTGTCCTCTGGCATACCTTTTCCCCTCACCGCCTTAGAATCTGGAAGAGGGCGGGGACAGCCTGTCGGAGTCAGCCAATCACATGCTGCCCCCTCCGACCACCAGCCTGGGAAACCTCTCCTCATTGGACATCACCAACGATGAGGAACTGCCCACAGACCCAAGCAATTCCTCAGACACGCAGGAAGAGAGTGAGTGTTGTTTGGATGTCTGGTCTCACCACCACAGGAACTCAGTTTAATTAATGCAAATGTAACCTCTTTTTGAGAGTTAGTTCAATTTAGGTTAAGTTTGATTTAAATGCTTTCTGTAAAATGAGTATGTAAAATATGTTTGGGATCCATTCCTTTTTTAATTCATTATATTTGGCTTATAAAGTGAAACTGCTAGAGCTTATGTAAGCCTTAATATATACATATAAAAAAGATAGAATTGAGGTATTGTTAGATAGATAGATAGATAGGATAAGATACATTTTTGATATTAACTTTTTCTAACCATTTTTTGAAGATCTACTTCATGCACTGAGTGAACTGAAAGTGAATTGACCACCAAAAGCTGATGTGAAAACACAGGGTTTAGGGTCTAGTCACATTTAGGCTTTAGGGTTTAGGGTCTAGTCACATTTTTGCCAAAGTACTATCAGGGCTGCCTTACATAACTTATTAAAACTTATTTTTATAGAGTTACTTTTATGTGATTTTTTTTTTTTATTCTGTTGTTTTATACTCCTGTTTTTAAGCTCTATTCCTTTTTATTTTGTGGTGCCTTTTTGATTTACTTGTTCTAATTTGAGCTTTTATTTGATTGTTGAAGCTCTTTCTAAACTCCATTTTAAGAACGTGCTATACAAATAAAGTTTATTATTTTCCCTTCCCCCGCCTGATCTGACAAAGCACAACAACTGTAAAAGATAGGTTTCTGCTCCATTGCCTCCACCTCTCCTGCCTTCCACATCAGCGATAATTGCAGGGGAGGTTTTTTTTTTTTCAAGCGGTGCCGCGGAGTGATTTGCTGCCGTGTGGGTGAATTTCTCATGGACTAAATCTCAAGAATTCCCTCGGGAGCTTTGTGTCCTACCAGTGCTAAAAAGAATGCGTGTGTTATTAAGCCTCCATTTTATGTGTTGTTTTGGCACAATCAGTTAAATCATTAACCTGGAATTACCACCCAGTTGACGGCACAAGACGAGGACATGACTGCCTGGAGGTTTAATATTAAGCTCAGAGAAGATAGGCTATTTCAGGAAACCTGAATGTGCAAACCAGAGCCTGTTTAGCAGGCCGTCACTGATTAGGGAATCAGCCCAAACATTGCTATCTGTGTTTCCCATGAATTCATTCAGCACCACGGCAAGAAAATTCCTACTGCCGCTAGAGAAAATGTGATCTTAAAATATCAGATTTCCCTCTGAAACCGCACAGATGTGTTCTAATGTGTGGAATTGTCTTTGCTTTGACAAAGTATGCAAAGTATGCGTTTTTAACACTGTAACCTGCACAGGAACCGCAATTCGGGACCAAAACGGTGATTGATGTAGAACCACAACTAAAATCACCCTCAAGCACCAATCTATTTCAGTTGATGATTTTTTATTTTTCCTCCGTTCTCTCCTGCCCTTCCAGGCGAAGTGGAGTCGTTCTGCGCTGACCTGAGCGGCCGGCTGCACATCAACACGGCTGTTCGCATGAGCGTGGACAAGCTGCACGACCTGCTGTTCTCCGCTGACACACACTTCATCCAGCACCTCTTCTCCCAGCGACACTTCACTGGTACCTAACACACACACACACACACACACACACACACACACACACACACACACACACACACACACACTCTAGCAAACACTAGGGCTGGCATAATACCACAATTTTACAATAACAATACCATTAATACCATTCCAAACCAAGTACCGCAATAACACACGGGAGAATACGGAGATGTGCTTGTTAACATTGAAAGGTTGGAATAGCCTTAGGTACAGAAGCAAGCAAGTGTGGTATTGAATGATTGTATGCACACACACACACGCACTGACGCACACACACAGTTGCACAACCCTTGTCCTGTACGCATCAGCTGTATTCTTGTTCAAGTTCCCTTTAGCTCTCTTCCCTTACTTTGCTTTTTTTTTTTTTTTTTACCAAAATAAAGAACTTGCATGTCAAATCAGTTGCTAGTTTTGTCAGTGTAACATTCAGGTTTGCAGGACACGACTCCTGTTCATTTCTAATGATGGGAGATTATTTTTGCCGGGTACTTTTTCTGCTTTTTGTGTCACTGATCCCATGTCTGAGGGATCTGGTTTCGTTTTAAAGGAAGATTCCATCCTCATACTCTTTAACTATAATATATCATCAGTCTGTGATGTTCAGTGCCTTACAGGAGTTATTTTATGTTGGACAGTGGTATAATTTACATTCTTGGTGCACCCATTTTCCCTCAACCTGCCTTGTTTACTTCTGCTTCAGTTAGTGATTTCCTACATTTCCCAGAATGACCTTCGACTACCCGTAGAGAACGTGCCTGAACTCGTTGTTTTCAGTAGTGGAGAGAGAGCGATAGTAAGAGCGAGAGAGCGAGTTTTTCTGGTCGAGAAAGAGCGAGAGTCAGACCCCATACTTAACACACAGCATGTCTTGTGGCTGCTTTCAAGCCCTTGCTGTTTGATTCTGAGGAACTGACACCAAAACCTGGCATTTACTGTTGATGCCATAGATAAGTTCATTTTTCTGCTATGAAATGCCATTGTAGCTGCGCTGCAAATACACATGACATGACGTCTAATTTTTGGCCAGTTATCCACGGGAATAAGAAAAATACTTCTCCAAAAAGTTGTTGTCCAGTGGATCAGTGGGTGGTCTAGTTGATAAATGGAGATGTAATGATTATCAATATGTGAGGTGCTTCTTATCCTCCTCTCTCTGCCGCTCCCTCTGGAAACATAGGCTACTGTAGGCCACTGTATTGTGCCCACTAATGAGCATGCTACACTACTTGTTCACGCTGTGTTAACCTCCGTCGTTGCCTCTCTGTTTTTTTCTCTCTCTCCCCTCTGTATTTTCATTCCCTGCCTTCGACACAGCAGCACATTATTGGGTTTTGCTGATTCTAGTCGCACTTGCGTAAATGCACTGGGTATTGTATCCAGAAACATAGCGTCAGTAGCTTGGACATTTTTCTGTAGTTTGATCGCAGCAGAGGTGAAGCCGTGGAGTTGATTTGGTTGGTGGCCGCCCCAGTCGGAGCCCCTGCCAGCTTGGGGGCATTGTGTCGCTCTAATTGGGACATTTCTTTCTTTCCTTTTTTTTTATGAAGGAGTATGGATTGACCCCCTTCTTTTTCTCTCTCCCTTCACCACTTTTGCACTCTTTCCTACTCATGGTCTCTCTCCTTTTCTTTCATAAATTCTCAACCTTTCTTATCTTTTCTCTTGGACTTTGTGTCTCTTCGCCTTTCTCTGACGCACTCTCTCTATTCTCTCTCCTGCTCTTTCTCTCTCTGTCTGTCTGTCTCTCTTTCGTCTCTCTCAGACCTGTCGGTGGGCGAGTGGCAGCAGGACAGCAGCAGTGGGAATACCAGCCGTGTGCTGAGCTACACCATCGCCATCAACAACCCCCTCGGCCCCAAGACCGCCCCCGTGGTGGAGACGCAGGTCAGTCCCTGACAAACGCCTCCTTTTTTTTTAGTTTTACAGTTTAGCCCGTTCACGGCACAGGCTTGCAGAGAAGAAGACACTAGAGCTGTGATTCTTCAGCCTGAACTGTAGAGGCATTTTCTCTGTAGTTTTATTTAGCAGCAGTGCTTGGGGGTCTATTTAGTCTTGGCTTGACATTCGTTCCTGTTATGGAGCCAGTTATGGTTTACGTGCAAGTTACAGTGCTAAAAATGATACTGTATCACAATAAAAAATCCTTAATTTTCAGATTATGAACAATTGAAGAGTTTAATTCCGAAATGAGATATTCACCATTTGGAGAAATGTGCCAAATGATTGCTGGCGTGAAATTGAAACTCACTATTGGCTGTTCTTGACATGAGCCCTTAACTATCAAAATAGTAACATTGTAGAGGATGTAATAATTATTTGTCAGTTTTAAATATTTGGCAACCGCAGATAACATTTAACACAAGGGGATACATTGCATTTTGGAATGATGACCTTCATTTCTTTGTTTTCAGAGGGAAATTAGCTAAATTGTTACATAAATTTCACATTCTCTCAGAGCAAAGACTGACTGGAGTGCTGTTCTGGACCGATAATTTACTGATCTTGATGTGTACTGACATTGGTATCTCAGTGGTGTTGGCTTATTGGTAGCTCAAACAATGGTAGGTGGTAATAGTAGTAATATTAACTCCCTTATCACTGAAACGTTACATGATGCAATACACAGAACAAAGCACAATAAGGCACTGCTCACATAGACAGAAGAGAATACTTTAGTAACATACAGAGACATACAGCAGATAATATTCAGTCCTGGGAAGCCAGAATAAGAGGATGGGCACTTGATAGTTTTGAAATGTGTTGGGAAAATCAGTTTGGATGCGAGTATCTTCAGAGTTGCATATTGTGTTTTTCCATTCGGGGATTCTCACCTCCACCTTGCTCCCTGCTTCCAGACGTTGTATAAGAGCAGCGCGCGAGGCGAGTGCTACGTGGTCGACTCCGAGGTCATCACCTCAGGCATCCCCTACCAGGACTACTTCTACACCGTCCACAGATACTGCCTCACCTCCATCAACAAGCATAAGAGCCGGCTCAGGTGGGTTTGTTTTGTCTCATGGTGTGACCCAAGTGGGTGGGACTTTCCCTTATTTTGAGCTAACCCATTGGCTGCGAAACCCACACTCAAGCAGGCGAGCCAGGAGTGGAAAACTGACAGACTGGGATCACACCTCTCAACTCTTTAGTCTTTGATGAGAGTTCAGTGATTTCGTATGAGCGTATCTGTTACCGCTGCATCATGATTTTGTGATGCGGGTGTTGCAAATATTGGCTTTATTCTGCTTATGCACTGATTATGCATGCGGAAACTAAAACCTTTTTTTCACAAATTGTTACTTTCTTTGTAATTTCTGACTCAAAGTTGTGACTCAAAGTTGCAATCAAAATTTATGTTGTAATACGGCACCATGTGCTCAGCTCATCACATTTGTTCCATTTTATTTTTTAGAACTCTGCATATAATTTGCTGCAATATAAATGATGCAAACTATAGTTGAAGGGTTAAGTCCCCTGTGTCTGGGACCACAAACCCCCACTGATGAAGGAACTAATCCCACCAGAGCTTTCTCTCCTGTTGCTTTCCCACTGTTTAAAGGCAAAATACACCGTAAAACACTTGAACACTGTTTGAATTAATGAAATGAAAAATGCTACTGGCAATGTACTTTGAATTTCTGGTTGTTCTTGTTTGGTGGTGTATTACTGTTTTTCCTGCGGATAACTGGCCAATCATAGACAACGTGATGTGATATTGGAGTTTGTTGCAGAACATTTTTCAGCTATCTGAAACCGTAACGGTAGGCGTTAAGTTTTGGCATCAGTGCTTTCTTGGCCAAGTCTCTTAGGAGATTCCTAATCTGAGTGAGCTTTACCTAGTAAAATTAAAGTTAGATAGAAAATAAATAAATAAGTAAAAGAAGAGGCAGAGATACTATTTCTCTACTGACTGTAGCCTCAATAGGCCAGAATGCAATGTAGCTGCAAGTCATGCTGCGTTTTGGGCACGACTCCCTTTTTCTCAACTGGAGAAACTGTTGCTTGGTTGCTCTTACTAAATTGCTCTGTTCATCTACACATATAAACAACAGCTGAATGCAACAAGTTAATTTCCGTTTGCTGGGGGTTGTTGAAAGGCATTCTGGGAAATGTAGCAAATCATTAACTGAAGTGGAAGTAGACGAGGCAGGTTGAGGGAAAAATCTGTACACCCCAAAATTAAATTACAACTCCTGGAGTGGAATGAACACCGCAGATTGATGATAGAACAGTGTAAGAGTATCTGAGGATGAAAAAAACGCGTATGATCCAGGCATTGGAGCGTTTGTATATTGTGAATGTTCTAAGCTGGGTTTGTTTGTTTTTCCTCTCCCCAGAGTTTCCTCAGACATCTGCTACAGGAAGCAGCCGTGGAGCCTGGTGAAAGCCCTGATTGAAAAGAACACCTGGAGCGGCATCGAGGAGTATTACAGACACATGGGTGAGTCACACGCTCTTCCTCCGGTCTGCCTCACACCCTGTACAAACCTATTATACCTGTTCAGCTTTCGTTTTCCCCCCCCAATTTTTTGAGTACGGTGAATATGTAGGTACACACTTTAATGTCCTCGCCACTCTATATGAAAGCCAAATGCACGTAGTTGTATAACTCCACGCACATACCAGTTGAATTAATTTGTAGGTCTATAACATAGACAAATGTCACTCTTACATTTTGGCTTCATCATCCCACAACAAACCCATGTTGATTTTCTTATGTACACATAGGGCTGGGCAATAATTCAATATCATCATTTATCTCTTATTTAGAATGTGATTTTTTTTTTTTATGTGAGCCATATTGTGCAATATATCGATATTGACAAATATGCTTAAGATTATCGTGATATTGATTTCAACCATATCACCTAGCCCTATGTACACATACAAGTACTACATACACACACAAAGCATTCCATAAACACAGCTCTGCTCCCCAGAGATGTTGCTATAATGTTTAAATGATTTCTGATTTTCTATCTATTTTCCTTAATCTTAAATCTTAAAATTCAAAAGGTTGAAAATATAGGGCCGTACTTACATAGTCTGACTGGGGTGGGAAAGCCTACGATTGTCTTTGTCTTCTACTTTTTCTTCCTGTGTGTTTACTTACTCCCTCTTATTTCTTCCTCTTCCTTTTCTTCCTCCCCTCCCTCCCTCCCTCCCCCACGCAGAGAGCGAGGTGTGCAAGCTGGAGACGCTACTCCAGTCGGAGGTTTCCGTGGTAACCACGGGCGAGGCGGTGGGCGCCGACGCCGCCAAGACCCCGCCGTCCCTGCGCCGCCGCAAACGCACCTGCTCCCGACGGCAGGGGGAGAGGGAGCGGGAGAGGGAGGGAGGAGGCGCGGGCTCCGGAGACCGAGGGGAGAGGGGGATCGGAGAAGAGCGGGACAGGAGAGAAACCGGTAAGTCGGCAGGATGAGGCTCGGAGAAGCGCTCCGGACACCAGCACAACAACACAGCAACAACAAACACCATGATAGAACAGGTATCATGACCTTGAAGGTCAGGTATCCAACCCAAGTGGTGCAGGCAAGGTCGCTTTCTCGGATGCTCCATGCTATGCTATCTTCTAGTGGTGCTGTTTGGAGCTGCATCACAGAAGCATTCCTCAGGGTTCCCACTGGTCATGGAATAATGTGGAATATCGTGGAATTGTGAGAGGTGTATTCCAGACGGGGAAAGTCAGGGAATTCGATAAATTCTCTGGGGAAGTCAGAGAATATCAGGGAATTTCACACATGGGTAATTTACCGGAATATAGCAGACCGTATTTTACAATGTCTTTACACCTTCATTGCATTAGCTAGCTGTTTTCAGCTGTTTTTCCCCAGCTGTAGTGGAAACCAGACTGTTTGAACTTTTCTGAGCTGAAAAACGGCATTAACTAAACCAGGAGGGAATAACAATTTTAGGTCATGGAAGTGCTCTGATTCCAATTCATGGGAAAAGTCAAGGGGTTTTACATCAGGGAACCCTGATCATTGAAAAATGATCGTTTTGGCTTTTTTTTGTTTTTAGGTGCTCAGTATATGAAGCTGGGAGAGCGTTCGCGTGGTGGAGGACACAACAGCATATCTACCATCCTGCTCATAGTCAGCTTCATGTAAGTTTGTGTGTGTGTGTGTGTGTGTGTGTGTGTGTGTGTGTGTGTGTGTATTTGCATTTGCATGTGCGAGTCTGTGAACAATGGCAGATATTCATAAAAGTCTGAATCCTCTCTGGCTATTTTTCATCCAGAATAGTTTCGTTCTTTCATCTTTTTTTTTTTTAACTGCATAAGAAGCAGATGAATGTTAAGGCTTTTTCTCCAGTCGTCTCACACACAATGAGTTGCTCAGAAAAAGAGATGAGACTTTATAAATGGAGCTGATCCTGTATTCAAAAAGAGATTTTATGTGAGTGCATGTTTTTTTTGTTACTGCCAGGCATTTGTGAATAAACAATCTAATGGAAGATTATTTTTTTCCTATTGTTTTGTGCCTGACCACATGTATATATGTAATATACTGTATATATGTGTGAATATATTGGCTTTCTGCCGTCCACGTCTGAATGCTCTCCCTTGTTCAGACATGGTTGGATATCTATCCTCTGCACACTAACAGCTTCCCAATTCCTTTCTTGCTATTTCTCTGTCTTTCCCCTCCTTTCTGCACTACTTCATATGCATAGGATCTGTATCAGGTACTGTATTAAGAGGCTTTGATATTATATCAATGTCTGCTTGCATAATAAATATATTTGAATGTTACTTTTCTTAAAGGAAAATCCATTCTTACACACTCTTGCAATGATATGCATCATCAATACATTCCAGGAGTTATTTTATGATGAAGTGTTGTGATTTACTTCTTTGGTGTACCCACTTTCCCCTCAACCTGCCTCATTTACTTCTACTTCTACTTCAGTTAGTGATTTCCTACATTTCCCAGAATGACTTTCAGCAACCCCCAGGGAACAGGGGGTGAACTTGTTAAATTCAGCTGTGGGTAAAATGTGTAGGTGGAGAGAGCGATAGCAGAGCAAGAGGTTTTCCCATTGAGAAAAAGCAGAGTCGCGTCCCTTACTCAAAACACAACACGTCTTGTAGCTGCATTGCATTCTGGTCTATTGAGGCTACTGTCTGTGAAGAAATTGGTCTCTCTGTCTCTTGTACAATGGATTTTTCCCTGTATGAACGTTGTTGAACGTCGGTGCAAAATGGCGGCTCTAGAAAGAAGCTCTTGCTCTTTGATTCTGACAAAAAACCTGACATTGGGATTGTAGTTTTAGATCACTGAACAAAATTTCTGCTATCAAAATCCATTGTAGCTGTGTTGGAAATATCTCAATGTGATGTCATGTCGTAACTGTTTACATTTGGCCAGTTATCTGCGAAATAAGAAAAATACACCACCAAACAACAAAGGAATGCAATAGCTGTTTTTGAACGGTGCTAAAGTGTTTTAGGGTGGATTTTTCCTTTAACAAAGTCACAATGTGCTGTGAATGAGAGTTGGGTTGTGATTGAATGGACTTCCCACAGCGTTTCCTGTTTCTCAACCATTTGTGTGCAACTCCTCATATTGTGCCTCCTGTAGTGCCTCCTGTAGTATTGGAGTTTTTGCTATTGACATCCTATTGGTGTTCACTCCTGTGTTTGCTTGAACCCTGTTGACCATGTTTGAGCCTTTTTTATGCATGTCAGCAAATGTAATGATTCCCCTCCTCTCTCTCTCTCTCTCTCTCTCTCTCTCTCTCTCTCTCTCTCTCCCCCCCCCACGTCAGTCTGGTGGTGCTGGTGGCGCTCAACATGCTGCTGTTCTACAAGCTGTACGCTCTGGAAAGAGCGGCTCATACACTGGAGACGTGGCACTCCTATTCTGTCGCTGACAGGTAAACACCAGGCTATTTTCCAGCCAAATATAGAGCCTCGATTATCGCCATTCATCACCCAGGGAATAGTGGTGTTCATTAGCGCTCGTCCCTCAGGCTTACAGTTATTCTTGTGGGATCTGTAACATGTAGTGAATAGAACTGCAAATTGCATCTAGGGTATGAAATATTCCTCAGAGTTTAAGAAGATTGCATATCAACAGTTCTTGTCTTGCCATTTGGTCTGTTGTCAAAACTGTTGAGGTCACAAAATAGAGAGGGTGAAAGAGGGTGAAAACTAGGGGCGCAACTAACCATTATTTTCATTACTGATTAATCTATAGATTATTTTTCTGATTAATCAATTAGTCATTTAGCCTATAAAATGTCAAAAATAATGAGAAATGCCCAAAAGAACACAAAGTATTCATTTTATAATGAAATGGAGAAAAACAGCAAATCTTAGCATTTGTGAAGCTTTTATTCAGCAAATGTTTCATGTTTTTACTTGACAAATGATAAAAACGATTAATCGGTAATCAAAATTATGCTCTCGTTCTCTCCACTCCTCTCTCTCCCCCTCCCCTCCCCTCCTCTCTTCCTCTCTTCCTCTCCTCTCTTTCTCTCCTCTTCCTCTCTTCCTCTCCTTCTCTCCTCCTCTCTCTTCCTCTCCTCTCCTCCTCCCTCTTCCCCCCCTCTCCTCTCCTCTCTTCCTCTCCTGTCTCTTCCTCTCCTCCTCCTCCCCTCTTTTCCTCTCCTCTCTTTCTCTCCTCTCCTCCTCTCTTCCTCTCCTCTCTCTTCCTCTCCTCTCCTCCTCTCTTCCTCTCCTTCTCTCTTCCTCTCCTCCTCCCTCTTCCCCCTCCTCTCCTCTCTCTTCCTCTCCTCTCCTCTCCTCTCCTCTCTTCCTCTCTCTTCCTCTCCTCTCCTCTCCTCTCCTCCTCTCTTCCTCTCCTCTCCTCTCCTCAGTCCTCTGCCTCAGACAGCAGGAGAGTGGGCTCAGGTCTTGCAGCTGCAGCGTCAGTTCCACCAGGCTCAGCTCAGCAAGTGGCAGCAGATCCTCCAGTCGTCTGTCACGCTGCTCGACCAGGTGTGTGTGTGTGTGTGTGTGTCTGTGTGTGTCTGTGTGTGTGTGTGTGTGTGTGTGTGTGTGTGTGTGTGTATAGCTTGCTGCTTATCTCTGCAAGGACCAGTTGTGAAATTCACACAAAGTACTCATAATGTGCTGAATGATATCACTGTGTTACATAATCCAATATGCCTGACCTTTCTTTCTGTCTGTCTTTCCATTTGTCATCTTTCTTTCTTTCTTTCTCTTTCTGTCTTTCTTTCCATTTTTCCATCTTTCTATCTGTCTTTCTCTCCATCTTTTTCTCTCCATCTTTCTTTCTCTCTCAATCTTTCTGTCTTTCTGTCCCTCTCTCCATCTTTCTCTTTCTCTCTCTCCATCTTTCTTTCTTTCTCCCCCTCTCTCCATCTTTCTCTTTCTCTCTCTCCATCTTTCTTTCTTTCTCCCCCTCTCTCCATCTTTCTCTTTCTCTCTCTCTCCATCGTTCTGTCTTTCTCTCCCTCTCTCCCAGATGAAGCAGTCGTTAGAAAAGCTCCACCGGGGCATTGTGGTCCCGGAGGTGCAGCAGGACCCCCCTGATGACCCCCCCGCAGAGTCCCTAACTGAGCCCTGACCCCCCCCCCCACCTCACCTCACCTCAGCGCCCCTCATAGCCTCCCTGTCAGGGGGGGCGGGGTCAGCCTGGTCTTGCTCCTTCCCTCATCTTCACATGTAAAAAAAAAAAAAAAACGGGGAGTGGGACGTGCTGGAACTACGTTACCCATAACTCTCCTGGCCTGAGAGACTTGAAACAGTGATTTTCGCCCTCAGCCCTCAACCAATAATGACTTTCGGGAACTGTTTGCGATATTCAGACTGGAAGCTATCAGGACCACAGCAATAATACGACCACAGCGGTGAGCCATCCACATGTACTGTACAGAAACGGGCCACAGGAGGGCCGGTTTGGACCATCCGCCCTGCTGCTGCCTACGAGCAACTTCACCCCTCCCACGGGATCCGGGACACATTTCAGAACGGCCAGCTGCATTTCAGAAAGACTTGAACTCAAACGTACTTTTCAGACATTTCAAAATCTTCCATCAAAATAGAGCATTTCACAGACCATCACGGATTTCGATCCAAAACTGACATTTCCTCTTCGGCCTGCAACATTTCCACATGTAGAGGTTCAGCGGGACGGGCGCAGCGATTCTGGAAAGTGGAGAATGTTCCTCCTAGTCCTGGGATCGGTAGATACCTTTGCCTCCAGTTAATGCCTGCTGATGTGAGTGTGGGTGGGTGGGTGGGGTTGGGGGGGGAGGGGGAGGGGGGGGGGTTTGTTAAGGACGCCGCCAGCTGTCTGAATGGGAGGAACGAACACACAGGAGGAGAAGAGAGAGCGCTGACAGGAGCAGGAGGCTCTCGGTAATCCCTCTCTCTTTTCTTGTCCTCCCTCGTTCTTTCCGTCAGGGATTTGTTCTTCCATCTGAGACTCTTGATCCCCGTCAAAAGGCCGTCCGTCCTCTGCGGAGGAAGGCTTCAACACCAGAGACTTCGTTTTTTCTATTTCTAGATGTGAATTTTTACATCTGGAAAAACAAAATCCAAACACACTCCCACTCCTCCCCATCCCGGTTGGGTTTTATCTTTTCAAAGTCAGCGTGACTGGGTCGTTTGTCGAGCTGCGTGCGACCGTTGCCTCGGACCGTTGCAGTATTTATTACCAATGACTTTGATTTTTTTTCAAAAGGTTCAAAAGTCCTGTCCTGCTCTGAAGAAGTCATTTCGTGGGTATTTTTTGTGCTCTGTTTTTGCTGTACCAGCACGGACCAAGAAAAGAGCCACACGTGAATTCTCTGAATGATTACTGGTCATAGCAATAATGACAATAGTGATTCTAGTACTTTTTGAATGTTTCAAACAAAGTAGTATATAATAATAATAATGAATTGTGCGTGAATGTGTGTAGGGGCAGTCAAAAGACAAGCAAAGACGATTGGGAGTTTGACTTGACAGATGTGCGTGTGTCCATTAGGAGTTCTCAGTGTTACATCCTCAAATGTTACATTTCATATTATGATTTTTTGAGTTTTGATTGTTTTGTTTTTTTCTTGAGATTTCTCTTTCGCATTTGGTCGCTCACTCTTATGGTAGAGTCAGACTTGAACTGTTCAGGGTCACTGTACTGTAGACTTGACCAGGTAGAAATGTTAGGTGCAAGAACAGCTACTTCATAGTCCAACTGGGCTGGACTTTTCTAAACAAAACAAAAAAACAACAAGAAAAAGGACCAACCAGAAGGCCCAGATGAAGAAAAAGGGAAACTATTTTGCAGTATTGTGTTTTTTGTGTTTGTTACATTAAGTCGACCCCCCCCCCCCCCCATCTTTTTATTGATTTCCTTTTCATTTTCTATCTTCATTGTTTTGTAGTCTGCACCTCCCTGTCTTTATGTGTTGTTTATTTTCTGCCCGTCCCCTCCGTCCTCTCACTCCTGCCCTCCGATGAACCGGAAAGCGTCTCCTCTCTCTGTTCTTCACATCTGACACTCAAACCCGACTCTTCCTCTCTCTCTTTTCCTCTGTGCACTCCCTCGCTCCCTCCACCACCCTCTCTCTCTCCTTTGCACTGAAAATATCGGCTATGGAAGCGCGTGGGCCCTGCTGTGCACGGCCATTCGTGGGTAATGAAAGGATGTAATATTTATTAAAGGGGGGGGGGGGGGGGGGGGGGATGGGGGTCTGGGAAGAGGGAGGGAGAGAGAGACAGATGGGGGAGCGGGGACGAGAATGTACTGTAAAGATTTGATTGTACACAATGCCATGGAGAGAAATGAAAAGATCTAAAATATGCAACAATGCCTCGCTCGTCTTTTGAGTCTAAGTGTGTGTGTGTGTGTGTGTGGATGCATGCACTTCTATTTGTACATATGTGAAAGCACTGGGGTCAAAACTTACTATGGGTTTTATTCTCAGCAGTTTCTTATCAGCATTATAATGTATTAAGTTACAGTCAATGAAAATCAATCTTTCCAACATCTGTCTTGAAGGTTTTTCAGAGTCAACTGATGTGTCCACTTCTCTCCCTCGTGTAACTGAAATATTTCTTTTGTTTTTGTTTTTATTTTCACATATGTAATGGTCAAAAACAGAATAGGTTGGGGGGGAAAAAATACAGGTTGTGCATGTGAGATAAAGCAAAAAGCGCTTCCTTGATTAGATCAGTTAAGATCCATCACTAAACATTGCTGACTTCCGGCAAAGGGCAGCGATCGGTTTCTCTTAACTCATCCAATAATCTTATCCAAAGACCTGAGAGATTCTCTGTTCTGGCTGTCCACTCACAGAAGAAGATTAAATCCTGATATTTGACTGTCTAACACACAGTCCTGTCTTGTGACCAGAAGGCACCAGTTTGAATCCCTGGACCAGCTGGGAAAATATAAGTGAGGGAAGTGAAGGAGTAACTCTAAACTCCCTGTTGAAGTGGCAGGACTGAGCTCTACCAGGCAGTGTTTTTCTAAAAATGTGTTAGTTGGAGATGTCGGGGCTTGTTTTCTTCCCTTCAGAACAATCCATTTGCTGCCATTTATTCTTCTACAGTATGAGAAACAACATCCACAGACGTGAAAATTACCCCAGCTAGATAATCCATCACAGTAAACAGGAAGCCTCAATTTGGTTTTGTCAGTTTCTGTTATATTGTTATGTAATTGCGTCTGAGTTGAGTGTGAAGAAACATGAAGAAAAGGAAGTCTTAATTGTCACATGCCTGTCTTTATTTAGTTTGTCTTTGTTAGCTGGGACAGCAGTTAATGTCAAACTACACCGTAAAGTTTATATTAAAAAAATGAGTAAATGTTAAAAATCGAATTGCATATAAGGCATGCAGTGCAAAATGACTGGAGGAATGTAAACATAGAAGTAAATGGGCTTCAACCACTGATGTGTATTAACAATATGTTATAGACCAGTGGGGCTTCAACTCTAAATGACACAAGTTTGTTTGTTTTTTCAAATAAGGTGTTCTTGAACAACATGCCAGGATAAATATGGTTTAAAAAACAACGTGAGTGATTGCAGACCGCCACCTGCTGCTCTTCGTTCCCTGGAGGTGTTGCGTCACCTTGGCCCCTCTCTTCCAGTATTAGTCATTAGGACCTGACCCGGGTCAAACAGTGTTGGCATATAAATAGTTTCATGTTTTGTTCTAGCCCACGTGAAATGCCAGAAGGGAGGGATTCCCCAAATAGGGCAACAAGTGCCAGAAAGTTCAGATAGTCACAGGAAAGTGTTTGAAAGTCAATTTAATGTAGCCAACTTTGGAGTGGAATGAGCCAACTTCCCTTTCCAGTTAGAAAGAACAGCAGTCATCTTTTCAAAAAAATACTTTGCGTCACTTTTTACCAACTGAATCAGATCCCCTCTCTACTCGCTCTAATCCTCAAAAATCCCTTCTATCTCCTCTCCTTATCCCTTAGCGTATTTATTTTTTCTTGCACTTTTCTCGTACACGATCATCCTATGGCCACAGGAATGTGACTTCTCACCCCTGCACACTAATTTTGTTGATCTGAGAATTTTATCTCATTCTGCTGTTGCACGCAAGTCACTCTGGGTAAGAGCATCATCACATGTCTGTGGTTAACAACTTTCATGACTAAATTGATGGTGCTGATTTAGTTAAACCCCACCCATCTGGTGCTCCATGCAAGTTAAAACAAACTATTTAGTACTTTTTTACCCGGGTCCGGTTGTAACCCTCCTTTGAAAAGCCTCATGTGCTTTGTTGCGGGGCAAATTATGACACTATGTGCTATGTTGGTCTTAATGGATGAGTGAATTAGTGTTTTCAAAGCTGCACAAGAGAAATAGAAGTGTGTTCATCCAGGTGGGGAGTCAGACTTGAGACTTGACTTGACTTGTACTTTAATGACTTGAAAAGGTTTCTAAAGTCTTGACAAAAGATCTTGTGTTTGTGTAAATAACTTTGATTTGTTCCACCTGACAACTGAATTTAAATGATGTTTTCTGAATTTGAAATTGAAACTGATTCTAGAAATCAAACTCATGATGCTCTCACCAAGTTTTTATCCGTTTAAAATTATATTGCATTGAAAATTCCTAGATATTTTGTTGATATTAAATTGATACTGGATTCTGACTTGGTGTTCTACATTTAGACTTGGGACTCAAGCAAAGCTGACTTGGTCACACCTCTGGAAAATACACACACCAAACTGAAAATCCAAATACCTTACTGCAGTGTTTTGACCAGCGCTTTCATCAGGGAATCCTTCTTTCCAATTCCATATTTTTTTTCCAAACAATACCACCTACACATTTATGCAAGATCAAAGCAAGTAAAGTCAGACACGGACTGATTCTCATGAGAGTTTTATTTTTTCTATTCATCTCTTTTTATTGGTAAGCAACATTTCCACACCTACTACTCATGAAGTGAAAACTGGAGTTGTTCCTTGCTTAAAGTAAAACACGCGGACACAGCAGAGTATTGAGGTGCGGGGAGAGCGTGGTTTTCAGTTCACTGGTTAGTTCATTAGAGCAGGAGAAGGTGTTATGTCGAAGAATACCCAAGAGTAAATCATACTATAACTTGTCTGTATGGGCAAGGAAGGTGGGAAAAATTAGTTTGAGCTTGCATCCCATTCGACATTCTGTACTAAGACAGAAAAAAACAAAAACATTCATTCTAATTTCAGCCGTTGCTTATTCAGCATCAGTTAGCATGCAATCATATTATCTTATCTACTTTTGTGTGTTCCCTTCTCAGTATCTCAAAATGTATCAAACCCAGTATTGGTACAAAAAAAAAAAAAACAGAACAGTATGCATGCAGGACGGCAGTGTTTGGCTGCCATCTAGTGTTAGCCAATAGGAACTGGCTGCCAGAAAAGACTGGCAAGCAAAGCTTGTTTACTGCATCTACTACACTCCTGCTTCTACTCTTTACTTTCTTCATTTGGTTTCCATAGACTTTACTCTCGGAGGCACACCGGACAGGTTTTGTGGTACATTTGCCCACGGCAGTTAGATAATAGCATTTATCAAGCCCTTAGTTTCTTTAAAGACACCACCACATTTGTGTGAAATTACACATCATATGACATCTGTAGGAAGGTTTCCACTGTAGACAAAATCAAGCAAAGTGACGCTTCAGCATCTTGACCCTAAATAAACTGATAAAGTTTAAAAACTAAGAGTTTTTTTTTGGTGTGATGATGATTTCAAAATGGCACACAGCAGTGATGAGCATCATCTTCTCATATTTCACAGGAAGTCACACTTTGACTCGATGTGTTTCTCACCAAGCAGGACACAGCGAAAGCTTTTTATCAGCACTAATATATCGTGCCAGATAGACTGGAAAGCAACCTCGACAAGCTGGAAATTTCATGTCAAATCAGCGTCAGAGCAGTAGGACTGCGCCGTTAAACAGCTGGTCTAAAAGGGACTGTGGTCCACCGGAAAGGCCTGCCTACTGTACAGCTGTGATACTTTAAAGGGGAATTCCGCTGAAATACACCTTTAGTTTGCTGTTCTGCAAAAGTGGACATTTTCATGGTATTTCCCAGGATTTTTTATCTTTGATTTATGCATCATGAGCTCTCAGGGTAGAGGAAAATACAATCACATGATACCAGTTTGCATTGTCTGAAATGGTTGGAAGAAAGTGTCCCTGGGCCAATATAAAACATTTAGAATATGACTGTATTGTATGTATTTTCCATAGAATTCAACCATATAAAACCATCCTTGGTAAAGAAATTCAACAACGTGTTTTGATTGTATTTTCCTTTATCTAAAGAGCCAATAAATCAAAACTCAGGAGAATCTTCAGAAGTCTTCTCCAGTACCAAGCTAAAAGTCAATTATGGTGGAATTCCCATTTAATACTGCTAAGATAACGTATTTTGGTGAGCAGATGTGCTTTGTGAGTGTGAGAGTGTGTGACCCTCATGTAAAAAGTGAGGAAGATGGAAGGTCACGTTCCTGTGGAGAGTTGTGCTTCAACCTGCAGACAGAAGCAGCTGAGCACTTGATGTGTACAGCCGCAACTCACTAACCTCAACGCATAACATCCTCACAGTCGCTTGAATAGAATCTACTCTCCAAGTCTTTATGTTGAAATGGCTGAAGAAGAAAGAAAAAAAAATGGACATGTTCGGATGTATTGGCCAGCTAGGGTTAGACCGGTTTACTGGTTTGCCGATATATTGGGCCGATATTGACCTTTTATTAAATATTGGATATAGGCCATTGGTCATGTGGTTCACTGCTGATAGGATGGAGGTTCCTTCATGACCACAGCGAGAGGAAAACAGTCTGTAAGATCTGCAACTACATTTTTATTTACATTTTTAATTTAATTACACTTTGCACATTTTATTCGTTTAAATTTTCAATAATGGCTTTTGTAAATTAATTCTTCATTTTAAGTACTTGTGTATGAAATAGAAAACGTGGGAAACCGTATAATGCACAAAAACAATATAAATAGTTTATTTGCTATAAATAGTGCTGAAAAATACAAGCACACAATAAGTAGCAAATAAACTATTTGTTTTTGTGCATTATACAGTTTCTCACTTTTTCTATTTCATGTTTCTCTGACCCACTGTGAAACAATTTTTCCACTGCCTTTTTGTGTGGATTCCTGGATGCAGTGAAGTTACGTATATGTATCCCAGAGTTTCCCATACCATTGGATAGGTGCGGTGGATCATCTTGCTTTAAAGAGCTGCTTCATTAGTTTTAGTGTCCCCCTGATGGTCAAAATGCTATTTTCACCCTGACAAGAATACAAGAATACAATTCTGGGGGAAACATTGAATACTTGTCATTTCTTTGGCATAAAAGCTGAATATCGGCACCAAATATAAACTATTGTCAGCTTCAGTACAAAAACACCAGTATTGGCTTTCAGAATCGGTCGAACCCTGTCGCCAACGCAGTGTGTGTGTGATGAAACATGAGAAAACTTCAAACAGATTCAAAACTGTTGAAAACATGACAGTGACAGAACATCAGAAGCATGTTGTCAGTAGTTTTGATGGGCTGCTAAGCATGCAAATAGTGAATATACAATGTATATATTGTACTCTATAAGTGTTCATAATGAAGATTATCTTTGCATAATTACACACCTATATACATATACATCTCTCTCTCTCTCTCTCTCTCTCTCTCTCTCTCTCTCTCGTTGAACCACAACCTGATGCGCCCATTCTGTACTTCAGAATGAAAAACAGTTAAGTCCTTTCCATCCTTTTGCAGAAAGTCTTTATAAAACCTTTGAGAAGAAGTTCCTCTTCTTCACTGTCGTAGTTTTCCGGCATTGGGAGAGGATGGTGGCCGGTGAGCGACGGTGGGAGGAGGAAGAAGATGTGAGACTCCTCTCAAGGAAGCCTCTTAGAGTCCTTCCTTGTTCTGAAAGAAAATACAAAAAATAGAAAACTGTGAGGGAAAATGAACAGAAAAAAAGAAGTTGTGATAACCGTAAAAGCAATGAGAATAAAACGGGTACAAACAAATAATATAAGAGCCTGTCTGTAACAAAGGAGTAAATGTCAAGACTTTGCAACAAGAAAAATAAAGATTGAACAGAGGAAAGCACAGAAAAATAGAAACTGAATTCAGAAAAGGACTTCAGTGAGAATCCAGACCTACCAGTGCTATTCTGCCACTTGCACACCTGCACAATTATCTTTACTCTCCGATGCTATAGCTAAATACTCCGCCCTGAGGGAGAGAGGGGGGAAGACAGGTAGACAGGAGAAGAGAGAGAAGCAGAACGAGAAATCAGTTCAGCGAGGGAAAAAGGGAAATTTGTGTTATTTTGAGCAGGATTTTGAGCGGATTGAAACAGATTGTGTCTCGTCCAAGAATGCTGCAGGAAGCAGGAAAATCAGGACATTTGGACGGCCCAGTGGGACCTGGAAATGAACGGGACTGGCACGGAGAAGATGTGAGTCTGAGTGTGTGTGTGTGTGTGTGTGTGTGTGTATTTGTGAGTATGTACACTTGTATATGTGCACATGCCTGTGAGTGTGCCTAGATACTGTGTTTCTATGTCTACGTGCATTTGTGTGTGTATGTGTGCTTTTGTGTATATGTGTCTATGATTGTGCCTGGGTGAGGGTGTGGTGTGGTGTGTATGTGTGTGTGTGTGTGCGCGTGTTTGTGTGTGTTAAGTGTCACTTACGCGCTCTCTCTCAAGGCTTCCTCGCCCGCCGCTGCGATCTTCCTGTAGCAGTAAACCATCTCAACCACCAACCAGAACTGCAGCCCGATGATGGTGACGTACATCATCACCTCCGACAAGATGGATGCCATTCCCCTGGTGGCTGGACAGAGAGAGAGAGAGAGAAAAAGAGAGATAAGGTGTGTGTCTGTGTATGGGGTGGGAAAGGGGGCTGGATTTGATTTGTGTGACGAAAAGGCTGAAGGCCGCCCGGGTCATAAATTTTAAGACCGATTTGAGTCATAATTCATGACTGATTTCCTGCTTCCAGGCGCAGCGAACGCCTCCGATCGTCCACAAGGGTTCAGTGTTCTGCTGCCAACGTCCCGCTGGTTCAAGGTTGCCGCTAATGCCAGAGCTCGGCAGTGGAGAAACACCCGCAGGTCGGTCTGCCTGCTACATTTGATGAATATTCAGAGGCCCGAGCATCGAGCCCTGGGGGACGCCTCTGTGCTGACTTAAACACACATCCGCCAGCTGTAAGAAAAGAATACTGAGCGACCCTGACTAAATGAGTTTGACACGTAAATAAATACTAAAGACACACTTTATTCGGACGATCCAATCTTGATACTCAACTTTTTCAACATTGCGTCCTTGCTTTAGCTCTCATATAGACCAGGAACTTTTTTGGCTATGCATAGCCCAGTTTTAGACCAAGCAGTAAATACATTATTACATATTTTAAACAATGCATAAACAGCTGTAAATGTCAAAAATATGCACCAGAGAAGTCCAAGTCAATCTAAGATGTCGATGTTACTAAACGTTCACTTTTAAACCCTATGTAGCCTCATTTTAGCTAGACGTCTAAAACCATTTAAACGTAAAATGTAAAATTATTATCAAGTGATAATAACGTGTCACTACAAAGCCTGCTGAGCTTCAGGTGACAATTACAACAGTGTGGAAAGTAGTCTATAGATATTCAGTGCCTGGGTTAGAGTTAATATTAGAGTTGAGGTTTGGGTTAAAAATGAGGTCACGGGTATTTTTAGGGTTACATGGTCTGTAGAGATGCAGCAAATAGACAAGTGACACTTTGTCCAACATCTACTTTTTGTCACCTGGTAGTTTGAGTATCAACGTTGGACTGTCCCAATAAAGCGCTGCCCTAATGGTAATTAAAACTGTCTGTCAGGAGAGCCTCTCTCCTCCATCGCGGTGGCTCTACATGCCGTGACGGTAAGAGCGATGAGTCACTGGAAGGGGGGAAGTGCAGAATGAATGTCAGCTGTGACAGCAGGTGTGACAGAGCCGCGAGGAAACATCCATCGACAGCCGGGCGCGTCGACACGTCACATGATGAACATCGGCGCTTTGTTGTGGACACGCCTCTTTGTGCGCCTGTCGTAACGGTGTCCTTGGTTTTGATGTTTCTGTTTAGATAACATGTTGTCTGTATGTTAGGTTGAGCTGTGGATCCTAAAGGAGCGAGCAGTGCAAATCTTTGCTTTATCACAAGTGACTGTGAATATTTTCTTTTACAGCACTTTGTAACTTTAAGTTGTTATACAAATGTGTTACTGTTATATTATGACACATAAATGACACATTTGGGCAAAACAAATATTCCTACAAACAGTTTACCTCTTGGATATTTATGGTCTGTCTTTGGATCTGGAGGTTTTAAGAAGAAAACAAAATCTGCTGCATCATCGCAGCTCTACAAAAACAAAAAGCAAAATTTCAGGTCCACTTGGTGAACAAAATTGAATTAAATGCACAACCCATTTTGAGTTTGATGATAGCTGAAGCCCGCTGGTTTTGTAATTAAAGTTCCTTTCATACTAGTTCAACAAGCGTGGCTGAATTCTTCCTTTTGTTTGGTCTGGGACTTTTCACAAGACACAGTGAAGACAGTGTTTAACTAACACAGACACATAACATAATCAGTTACTGTGTATATGAGAACACTGTCCTCACCTCTTAAAGGAAAAATCCTCCCTCAGATACTGTTACACTGTTAGATATCATCAGTGTGTGATGTTAGTTAGTGATGTAGCGTTGTTATTTACTCTACTTCTACTTCTGTTGGTGATTAACTACGTTTCCCAGAATGCCTCGCACCCCTTCCGCAAAACACAACATGTCTTGTGGCTGCATTGCATTCTGGTCTATTGAGGCTACTGTCAGTGGAGAAATTTGTCTCTCTGCCTCTTCTATGATGGATTTCTCTCTGTTTGATTGTTGAACGTCGGTGCAAAATGGCAGCTCTAGAAAGAAGCCCTTGCTCTTTAATTCTGAGGGACTGACACCAAAACCTGACATTTACTGTTGATGTTTTTAAGGCTTCTGCTATCAAACTCCATTAGTAGCTGTTTCAGCTATCTCAACGTGATGTCAGGTCGTCAACGTTTGGCCAGTTATCCGTGGGAATTGAAAAAAACACACCACCAAACAACAAAATGGGCCCAGAAATGCGAAGTACATCACCAATAATTGTTTTTTAACAGTGATAAAGTGTTTTAGGGTGGATTTTTCTTTTAAGAAAACTGACAATAAGTATATAAAACATAGTATGGGGCATTCTTCTCAACCATGCTATGGCGGTTGTATCATCTACAGTATCCACAAAACTTATTTTACACTCCTTTTCAATATTTTTTTCTTATTTTTTTTTCCCCGCCCAAACACCGAACGCCCCGCCCCTCTCTCCTTACTTCCTGGCACCACGTTGATGGTGATGTTCTTGATGATGTGGGATTCAAACTCAAAGTTTGAGTTGGAGAAAGTGAGCTTGCGGTAGAAGGAGCAATTGTAGATTCCCGTGTCGTTGTAAGTCATATTCACGATGTAGATGGAGCCGTCCAGCAGGTCTGCGGTGTTCTTGCTGCCGTTCCAGTACAGACGGCCTTGGAAACGCCAGTCCAAGACCTTCCACTTCTGATTTTCATAGGTGTATATCTGGGAGAGAATTATGGGATTTGTTAAATGGGAAATAGAGACTGAGTGTTAGGCGAAGGGATCTGACAGTGTACAGACCTGACAGCAATACAAGGGTTTGGGTGCATAAATGTACTGATAAAGTATTTGACCTATTCTGTACATACTGTAATAAACAATATAATTACTTTGAAAACCCAAGACTATGAATATAGGTGAAACACTCTGCAATGATTTTATATACAATAATCAAAATGGTTCATAATACCATATAGTCGCAATGTCAAAAATGAGGTTAAAGTAGCCTAATCCTCTGTGATTAAAATTTGATTTTGTTTCAGTGATTAAAAATCCATCCTTTTCTACAAGCATTTCAGACTGTTCTGCCCATGAACACTTGGTCTTCAAATTCATTCAGTAAATATCCTTTAACTAAACCACATTTATTTGCAAAACATCATGAAGAACATTATTATCATCCTAAGACATAATATTTTTGAAAAACAAAATTATGAAAACTGAATATGGGACCATGAACTGAAACAACGTATGTCTATCTGTGTCTCTCTCTGTCTTCTAATAGAGCAGAACTGCCATGAAAAGGAACCAAACACATCAAACACAATCCTTTGGTCCAAATTATCACTTATTGTTACCTACCACTAAGAAAAACCAAACCCCTTAATTTTATCCCTGAAATGTCCCTAATTTCTCATTACATAAACATTAATTATCCATTAAAAATAACATAGCTTTAAAAAACGTAAGGGTTAGTATCATGGGTTTTTAAGGGATTTATTCATGGGTTGATTCATGGAGACACTAGAAATGAAGGGATTTTTTTTATGCCTTTTGTTCATGATTTACAGGGTTATGAGTTATTAATGGAAAGTGCCTGTCTCCCTGAATTTTATGTTATATTAGAAAGTAAGGAGTCAAAAATGAAGGGGTCTCTCCTCCATTAATAGCTCCCTTAATTCTTCATTTTAAGAGGATTTTGCATGAATTAAGGGGTGAATTAATGTAAATTTAATATTATTATTATATTACTGGTTCATAGAGTACTGAACAAGTATTGTTTAAGAGCGTGAGGGCTGATGATGTGGTGTCTATCCTTTTCAAAGGATCGCATCTGATGGCTGCGTGTTGATTTGGAGTGATTTCAAGAAATATATATGAAACAGTGTCTCACCATAACTGAATTTGCCTCCTCCTTCTCCTTCTCTCAGGATAGAAATACTTCTCCTATATTAAAGAATCAACCAGCTAAATTCAATTCTAGGGATCAAACATTTCTAGCTGAGTCACCCAAACAATTGTGTTACATCTACCAGTTGTTCACTTGGTTACGTCAAGAATAGGTATTGAGGTCACATTGTAAACTGTCTGTTCACCTGTTCATTCAGCGACCTTTGACCTCTTCCACATCAACATTTTGAGAATAGCGCGGGGTTTCAATCCCTGTCACTGCGCTCCTGTCTTTGGGTTTAGGTTTCAGCGTGATTTTTCTTGGAATCCACAATGTGAAGAACTAATTTCAGCTGCTGCATTTTGTCTTTTACTTTTTGCATCTGATTAATAGTCTTTGGCTTGTAGTCTTATTTATTTGTTTTTCTCTGTTTCTGTTTTTGTTTTTAGGCAGCATATTTCTCAGCATATTTCACACCAGGGCAGGTAGGTGTCGGACAAACAGATTATTCAGCGTTGATTTGAATATTCAAACCTTCAAAGTACATTTCAGTTTCCACATAATAAATCAGGCACCTGATCACCGGATCGCCCCCACCACTGCTTCTTCCTGATGGACTCATCATTGGTTAAAGCCTGACCACTGCACTTCCTGGTAAATTACCGGATACAGAATGTATCTGGCAACCGAACACTAATGGGATTTCTCCTGCTATAAGTATATAATGGCCTCTTTGCTTTGCTGGGTGAGGACTTCTTAGGCAAGCCAGTGTGTTCCAGCTGACACAGAGGAAAAGAGCCCGTCATGAAAAATGCATGACTCCGCTCTCTCATGATAAATGCATTGCAGCCGTTTCACTCCGGGAATACCTTTCCTTTCAGCAGTGTACAAAGTGGCTGCTAAACGTATGGTAAACCTGTTGTGATTGATGTGTTTGGGGTTCACACTGATTTCGTCCATCGCTGTATCTGGACTGTCAGGGACTAAATTGGCTTCAATGAATGAAATCGACATTCATTTGCTTGTAAAACTGGATTAGGTTATTGAATTTCAGGTCAATTGGCAAGACGGACTGGTGTAACAGAGCATATCAAGTCCCAGATTGTTTTTATGCTGATTGACTTCCAGCACTGCAAAAATTGACAAACTTGTTAAGTTGTTTTATCTTGTATCCAGATTTTTTTAGTGAAATCATCTTACTGCTTTGACTGTTTTTTCAGGATAATGTAACTTGTTTCAGGATATTTACTTGGTAAGAGTGAAATAGTCTTGGAGAAAGTTTCTTGTTTCAAGATTTTGAGATTTTGAGATTGAAATTTGTTGAAACCAGCAAGATTATCTGACAGTGCAGTGAGACAATCTGACTAAAAATATCACAAAATAAGCTTGATAGGTCTGGAAACAAGTTAAAATCACTGGACAGTTTATCATTTTTTGCAGTGAGAAAGCCTTGGTTTTACACCACTATCAGCCTGGGTGATTTTTGCATCAGCAGCCTCTGCAGGGAAAACATCCTAAAACAAGGCCACATGCCTGCTGTGATGCTCAGCTCCATACCCTTCCCTCAGGAGTCTGTACCAGCAGGCTACTCACCTTGGTGTACTCAACGTCGTCTTTAGCCTTGAACCACCAGTCGACCCAGGCCGTGGCTTGCACCTCGCCCCTCATCTTGCAGTAGATGCAGCCCAGTTTGAAGCCTCGGTCGACCACGGCCTCGGTGTCGGAGTCCACCTCCACACAGGCTGCGTGGCACAGAGACGCTGCAGCGTGGAGAGGAAGAACAACGCACAGTTAGAAAACATACAGTGTTACTTTGTCGCTCTATTTCTATTTGCATGGTATTGGGGTTTAGTGGTAAGAGCCGTGGCTGGCCATCATCCTTTTTTTCATGTACCCGTGGCTTGAGAAAAAGGTTGATAAAAGTGCAAAAAGTGTTTTCCAATATCTCAATACTTGCAGGCAAACTGTCTCAGCAGTACTTGATAAAACAATGTTAGCTACTGTAAATTTTGTATTTGCGTGCTTGTTCCCATCGCTCATGACATGCTTGTGTTTTTTTTTTTTTCTATTGGGCATTGCCTTTTTTCTTGCATTTTTTATTTCCACTCATGATTTCATTTTATTGTTTTGTTGTGAATTTGGTTAATCACACTAAGCTCTTTTTAATTTTTGAGGTATTCTACATTTGAGCTATTTTTGTGTTTGAGAAACTGAGAGGAAATAAACAGATTGCAGTGAGCGACACTATTCTATATTTCCTTGCAGTCTGTCCATTGGTAATCGAGCTAAATTCATATATAGAAGCGTGACTCTATATATGCCATCATCATCATGACACATCGGCCGAGAGTAACACACCTGGAACTCCAAATGTTTCTTTCTCACACTGCACCTTGCAGTTTCCACTGAGGCCTCAGCATCGCTCTCAACCAATGATCTTGTGCTATTTTCAACTTTGACCCCGGGGGAAGCTTTTGTTTTGAATCATAAGATGGGGGGGAGTGAGGGAGGGGACAGGAAACACATAGCACACGGCTGGTCAGATGAACAGCGACTCTGATGCTCTTTTTGTTACAGAGCTCCCTGGAATACAAATATTGCAGCACCTCTGTGAGACATTTGTAAGATTCACACAAAGAGAAATGCCGCCATACTGCAGAGGAGGGAAGGAGGGAGGACAGACAAGGAGAGAGGGGAGGAAGGAATCAAGGAGGAGAAAGAAAGAGAGTTAGCACAGGCTTCCACAATAACACAGCCATTTCTACAAAAGCATGGGGAGAGGCAGGAGGGAAGAGGCCTAATGCTGGCTGATGCACTGCAGAGAGAGAGAGAGAGAGAAGGGGGGAGAAGAGAAAAAGGGGAAAAGGGAGGAGAGAAAGTTAAGATCACAACACAACAGATCTGAGGCAAACAGCGTTCGCAAATAATTCAGTGTTTGTTTTAACCTGCTTGGAGAATGGGTGGAGCTAGTCCCATAGAACAATATAATGAGTAAGTTTAAAGGTGCATTACGGAAGATTTTTACTGCCCCATAGCACAAAAACACCATAATATATCTGTGGGTTGTTGATCAATACTAATTCGTTCTCAACCCCCCCAACAAAATAACAACAAATGACAAAGCACTATTATAATTCCAGTATTTTGCATCATGATATATTACCTTTTTGCTCTAATTATCTAGCTTATTCCCCTCTATTATATAAATCTGACTTTATTATTTGTGTCGATTACAATCCACTGTAAGCTGTGCCAGCTGTCGATGTTATTGCAATTCCTTTGTTGCCTATGGAGGTTGATAAAAATCCTACATTACCTAATTTGAAAGTGAATTTAGTATAAAGTTTCTGCGATTAACAACTGAATCTATAATTATTTGCAAATGCTATTTTCACCCAGGTCTGCAAGACAATTCCATCACATTAGCTTCTACCATGTGTAAAGAGCAAAATGCAGACAGACAGAAATCAGAGAAACGGAGGCAGAGAAAGACAGAAAGGTGAAGAGATCGACAGACACAGGAGCAAGACAGTCCATGCAGAAAAACACAGAGAATTAAAGAATTAAGGGTTTGAGATGGCTGGTATATTGACTGCTCAGAGAAAGGGAGGAGGGACCTGGAACACAGACAGAGGAGACACATTACAATGCCGACAAAGCACATGTTTGACAGACAGCTCATCCAACAAATAGCAGAGAGAGACATAAAGAGGATGTCTGCAGACAGGAGAGAGCACTTTGGCTGTGAGACAGAGAGGACAACGACCAGCAGACAGACAGACAGACAGACAGAGAGAGATGGAACAGTAGTGTTACGGTGCACACAGTGTGAAGCAGCGGTCCTGAGGTAGGTGATGACACAGCAAGAGAGGAGATTGTGCAAGGCGAGCAAGGATGCCGCTGACTGTCCGCAGCTGAGACAGCAAGTTGCGAAGACGGGGAAAAAGACAGAGAGAGAGACGAACAGGCAGGCGGACACGAAGGAAGGGCCACACATCCAAAGTGCAGACTAAACAGACTGAGGCCCACCAAACTGCCACAGCAACGGTTCTCACTAAGTAAGGGCAGACACACACATACACACACACACATACACACAGAGCGTGCAATATCCAAATATATTGCGTAATCTGTGGACGACTGAGGTTCAGGGTTATGCAACGGATATTCCAGAAACTGCAGATTAGGAGATTTTTACTGACAGGGGGCTGGCTGGTTAATCCCATCATATTAATTTACGCACTATTCCCCTGGGGCTGCCAATGCAAAAAAGCTGATTTATAGCCTAAGCTGCACAAAAGGCTATCCACCCACTGAGGTTAGCTAGTTTAGTGGACTGCTGGGAGCTATAGGGAATACAAAAAGGATCAAGGTTTATTTGCTGAACTAATCATAAGAGAGGGAGTGACAGGAGAGGAAACTGGATAAACAGCAGCAAATGGGAAGATGAAAGGGGACAACATCCGTTTCCATGACACACGCACACTCACACACGCATACGCACACACAACCTGGGGAAATGGCAAGTATCCATGACATTTCCCTTGACACCAAGCAAGCAAGAAACTTTCCAGTGGAACAAGTAGACCATTGAACTGCGCTCTGCTGTGTGTCACTAACATTTTACTCCACAAAGCTGTCACATCCAGAGCTGCCAGTGCTGGTGGCTGCTGAAGTGACGGCACATTAGCTTATCGGTGTAGAACAAGCCCGAGGAATTCTTGACTCTTGAGTTACAAACAACCTTTTGTCACTCTCTGTTGTTTCTATCTTTACATCTATTCTCTTCTAGAAATGTCCTCAGTGGGAAACAGCTGTACCGCTGGTCCACACAAGCTCTGGAAAAAAAAATAAGACAACCAAAACAAAACAAAAAGAATCAAGGATACAAGAACCAAATAGTTTTTTGATCTAACTTCAAACAACTCTGTGAAAACACATGGAAATGGCGGCACTTCCTACCACATGTTTATTGATGATAAACACCATGCTAATGAGTTTCGTCAAAAATGCTTTCATCAGAGCATCATACACGTGATACTTAGCCAAGTACTTGTGAAAAACAGCAAGCAATAGTATACATCCTAACCTCATCCAGTTGTCAACAACTGACAACTCTGTCACAAACATTATTAATACTTAGTATCATGCATATGATGCTCTGATGAAAGTGTTTTTGATAAAATGCATTAGCATGATGTTGGCTATCAATAAAAATGTGGCCTACTTGAGGTTATGTGTTGTCATCTCTTATAATAAGTTTTTGGAAGTTCTGCCATTCCCATGTCCCCAAATATTTACAAAGGAACTCTTGGCGCTCATGGAAAGAAACAACATTTCTTTTATTATTTCAATCAGGTTTTTGCCAGCACCATAGCACTGAAACTTAAATTAGTGACAGTGTTCTCTACCTCTTTAGTTACATGTGATTTACCTCAAGGCTCAATTCTGGGTCCCATTTTATTGTCACTATGCTGTATATGTCAGTCCATCCACTGGCATGGCATTGCCTTCCACTTCTACGCTGATGATACTCAGCTATATCTGTCAGTAAAACCCGATGACTTCAGTGAGCTAAGCTGTTGTTCAGGACTGGATGGCTCAGAGCTTTCTGCAGTTAAACAATGACAAGACTGAAGTTTTTGTTATCGGCCCTGAATGCATCTCAAGACAAATTCAGCAGCTTTAGAGATAATTTCATGGCCGTATCTAACTTTTACCTGACGGAGGTCCCATTGGGATCGAAACGTTGTCTATGTAACTAAATAAATTTGTTGGGTGCATTCAACAAGAGTTGCGAGCCATTCATTCATCATTCATTCTTTCCCCATCAAGTCCATGGCTCAATAGCCTATTCAACTTGATGAATGTTGTCTGACCCTGCCAGAGCTTTCATGTGCACACAATATTCCAGTTTATACTGGAAGGATCCTAGCAGAATCTTGATGATGAACATGTGAAGGGTTTTATTCCAAAATGCTATGTATCCATTGAAAAATAATACCTGATGGCCATTGGTCAACATTTGAAAAACACAGATGATTACCTCATCGGAAATGTTACTATACTGCAAGTAAGGGGCTCAAGAGGGTTTGTAACTTCAATAATACTCAATAACAAGTTTTTACCTTGAGAGCCAGCAGTCATTTTTGTCACAGTAGGTGCTGCAGGTTTCAAAAAGTGAATATCTCATTTTGGAATAAATGTCCTCATGTCCTCTCTGTTCCATCCACCTCTCTCTACACTGAGAAAATTATCTGTCCGTGTCCTGATTCATAATGCTCATTTGTCCTTGTCTACCCTTGCATGGGTTTGGTACAGACACATCCAACCACACACACACACACACACACACACACACACACACACACACTTAATTTCCAGGAGCACTACCTCAGTGTGAGTGCATTACGTCACTGCTGCTGAGAAAGCATCGCTGCAGGAAAAGCACTTATAAGCTTCATGTCTCCCTGTCACCAAGCCCAATTCAGCTTTCTATACTTCTTTTTCTTTCTTTCTTTCTTTCTTTCTTTCTTTCTTTCTTTCCTCTGAACCTATTTTCTTGATTCATTAGTAAAGTTAATGCTTCTTTCACTGTAGCTTCTCCTGTGTCTCCTTTGATCGATGCAGTATTATTTCATGCATACAACACCCATAATGAATTCCTACAAATCAGTAGCTTTATGCAGTAGCATGTGTGTCATATCGCTGCTTCTGAAAACTTCAGAACTCCAGTTTTGATGATTTTTAATGTCTTCAAAGTTTCAATGTCAAGCTATACTCCTCTTTGCATAATTCAGTGCGCTCTCTCTCTCTCCCACCAGCTACAGGGCATCCTGGGATTACTGACCTCTGTCTCACAGCTGGAAGAACAAGGGCTCAGGTGTGTGTGTGTGTGCATGTGTGTGTGTGTGTGTCTGTGTGTGTGTGTGTGTGTGTGTACGTGTGTGTACGTGTGAGTATGTGAGTGCATGTGTGATGCCAGTGAGTACGGCATGCAATTAGATCACGGCACCATCTCGATATGCTCCAGATTAGCGGATTAGAATAGATCCTACAAATGAGGTGTTACATGAAATCTGACAATAAAACTGACTCAATTAGAATCAATGTTAAACGTCATTCAGAATTAGACTCGTGCACCATTGAGGCACATGCTATAGAGTCGCACAATGGCTGCAGATGGGGCACGAGTGAAAGATGGCTGTAGTTTCTCCTATTCACATTCACGATCTCCTTCAGATAGCAGGCCGCTCAAACAGAGAGCATCGGTCAAGAGCGCCTTTGTTTAGAGCGCCTGCTGCTTGTAAGAGCCAATGTAATAGATCCGGCCATTCAACCATTTCTACTTTAGTAGAAGAGGCTTGCACAACCTTTATGGAGGATGATTACGTAACCTTTTTACTTAAGTAATTTACTCAAGCAGCAGCAACGCGACTTCAGTTGTCATACAGACGGCTTGAAAAGTACAGTTTCAGTGAAATGAGCCGACTTTGATGAAAAGGTCATAAGGATTTTACTGAGATGAAAATTAATTTCTCTTTACATGATCACATCAATGTTTTCTATGCAGCGTTGTCTTCCTAGTTTAAGCTGTTTGGAACAAGTTAAAGCCTGAATGACAATGTAGAGTAAGACCGGCTGTCTAGAAAATGACTCAAGCAAAAGTACAGACTTCAAAATACTCGTAAAGGTCTTAATAAATGGCATTAAAATCAAATGGCATCAGCTGAATCTATTCTTTGCTATGGTATCCTAATATGATTTGGTAATCTGTCAGTAAAATGAAAATCTCAAATTGTGAACCTCATCAGCAGAGCAGGAAAAATGATGGGTGTTCGGCACCCATCTTCTCTGCAGGGCATGTTTGAGGACACAGTGGTTAGACAGGCTCAAAAAATGCAGCTGACCCTAATCACGTTCTTCATAAAGACTACGAGTTTATGCCATCGGGTAGAAGGTACAGATTACCATACTGTAGATTTAACAGATATAAAAGTTACTGAACAACAGGCCTAAATAGCAGGAGTTGACTCTTGGTCACAATGGTAGGCTGTTGAACTGTGCAATATGTACCATTGTGACTTTCTTTCTGGTCTGGTGTTGGGAATTGTATAAAATGTGGCAGGCCCTACTTGTTATAAGGGTTAGGATGCAGTTTAATGTGGTGTATGTGTTACATGTGTCCATGTGTCTAATATGTCACTCAATGTAGTGTGCAATGTAATGCAACGACAGCAGCTTTCTTTACGCTCCAAGACAAATTTCTCTACAGAGACCCAATAAATTAAATCTGGAATCTTGAATAATAGTCCTGGTTTCCCAAAAGAAAGGCTTCTGTGTAATGTCATTTCCAATATGTTTGGATGTGATGGCTTGGCTGGAGTGACGGAGTGGATTTCAATCAAATTGCTCGGGGCTGAGAGGCTGGCTTGCCACTTCTTGTATCCCGTTCACACTGACCGCCTTCGTCTATCACTTCGTGCTCAAGCCATTTGCCGGCTAAATGGCTCTGCGCTGCGGTCGTACAAGCAAAGCATCTCTCCGCCGCTGCTTTCTCCAAGGTTTCCATCAGCAGTATTAGGTTTTATGGGTCTCTGTGCTATTGGCCTGTTGTCAGACGCGTGACTCAGTCGATCGATTGCGACAGTTTACGTTATGTCACATTTAGGCAGAAAAACAAGACAGGAGCACTTAGGCCGCCTTGTACACTGCTCTGATTTAGTGGGAGCTTAGTGGGATGGAGCGTGGGTGGAGCCTGAATTATTATGACAGGCAGGGGGATTGAAGCCAATGTGCACTAAGTAAGCATTTACCTAAATATATAGTTATTGTTAAATTCTGATCTCCTGATGTCATTGGTTGAAATCTACAGTATATGCAGTCAATGCCATGCTACTTTTCCTAATGATGTACAATGTTTTCTATTGAATAACATAGAAATGTTAGATTTTTAAAATAAAAAATAGCGTGTTTATCTGTTCTCTTGCTCAATCTGTTCCTTTCCTCTTCTTTTTGGATTCCATCCAATTTCCTCGGCCTTGTCTGGTCTTATATCCTCTCTCCGACCGGCTCCAGATGTGCTCAGTCACTGCAGTCCTCAACTAACCCACCGACCGACCAGACGACCGGATCGACGTCTATTTCTGTCCGCTGGGTTGTGTAACCTGCTTACTTCTTGCCTAGTCTCTCTTCTCCCTCCACTATCCCGTCTCCCAAGTCAAACTTCTGTTCTTCTGCCATTATCAACCTCATTCCTTTACATGTCATAGCACAGCAGCTCATCTAGGATATAACAACAACAACAACAACAATAATTATAATAATAAAAAGGCTGTGCTGATAGTATAGTTGGTTTTGGTGTAGTTTTCCCACGCTATGTATTTGTATACTGTTTTGATTTCTGGTCATACTTTTTCATATAGTGTCTATCTTCAAGCAATAGAAAATAAAATGTATCACTATTATTATTATTATTATTATTATTATGGATGAGTGTATGCATGTGTGTGTATATGTGGTGTTGGTAGTATTGTTGGCGGTGTGGGAGACACGGGCGGCTGGCTGATGGAGATAAGCGCTCTGTAAATCTCTCATTTAATGCATTGCTTCCTTTTTGCGCTCCCTTTTAGCCCCCAGCGCATCACCGAATTTGAGATTGAGAGTGCCACCTAAGAAAACCGGCTGGTACGTGCTAGGGTATTTTCTTAGAAAGGCATATCAAGTCTGGGTCAAATCGTATTTTGGAAATATTTCATAGCATTTGTTTGAACCTCCTTGGAGTACTAGACTGGGTGGGTCACAAACGGTGCCAGAAAGGTTAGACAAGTGCAAAGCATTTAAAGGAGAATATGGGTGTCATTTAGAGTTACAGCCCATTTACTTCTGCCTGCATATAATTTACATTTCCCCAGTCATTTTGCAATGCATGCTGTATGCAAGTAGATTCTTAATATTTACTTGTTTTTCGTTGATGTGACAATAAAGTTTGCAAGGTGACATGTTTTGGATGGATTCATGTTTACTGTGATGGATTATCTAGCTCAGGCAAATTTGAAAGTCTGTGGAAGCTGTTTGTCATCCTGTGCAGAATGAATGGCGGGAGGAAAACGAGCGCTGATATCTCCAACTACCCTGACTGTGTGCAGAAACAAACTGGACTAATGTAAACGACAGGGGCAACCTAGAAGCTAGGAATTAGTAAATATTGTACACTCTTCTGTGATTCACAACTTGCCCGGTGATATCTAAATAATCCTTAATCCCACTCATATCAAACTAATAAAAATAAACCCTAAGAATTACTGTTAACCCAAGTCAACATATATAATGAACCTGAACAAATATACTGAATAGCTTTCACATAGAGGGCGGACTTCACTGATGCACATCCGAGATGGATTTAATTACACCACACATGTATAGATGAATGATTAGCACAGCAGGGAATAGGAGTCATATTACCAACCAGGGCATTAGCATTTCAGAGCCAGAACTCATTACTGCGGGATGTTGTTCTCATGCTGAACCTCAGTGCACCGACTAATTGAGAACATCTAACAGGATGTATAATGGGTTCAGTGTGTAAAGTGGCTTCTGTAAGAAATGTGTGAGTTACAGGGACGTGCCCTACTGCAGACACTCCATTCAGCTGAGCAACATTACGGGAAGACTGGGAAGTCAGTCACACACAACACATACACACACACACACACACAACAGGGGAACACCATGCCCCGATGTGACAGAGTAATCTACACTGTTCTAGACCCTTCCATATCATGATGGCTGCTGTTTCTGTGTGTGTGTGTGTGTGTGTGTGTGTGAGTGCAAGTGTGTGTCCTCCATTTTAATGCCGCCACATGGCCTCATCTCATTACCCTGCTCTGAAAAAACCTGAACAGCTGGTTAAGGCTTTTAGTGAGCAATCCAGCACAATGGTGGAAACACAAATACTCACACATCTGTATCTGGACACACACACACACACACACAGAAGGACAGCGCACATAAACACATCCATATGAGCGCCAAGTTGAATGTATTTGCACATGCACACACACCTAC